>NW_018128080.1:145488-172504 GCF_001952655.1 Monopterus albus | reverse complement strand
AAAAAGAAAGGAAGGAAAAAAAAAAAAAACACGAGGACAGAGCTGCTGGAACTCGCTGCCACTCTGCGTGGCACCGGATTGCGATAGAAGTGCAGTGACTAAAGACAGTTTTTATTTTCATGAGACTTATGTTCTGATTTTTGTTCAATAAAATATTGGCTACAACATGAGTTTTTACAAACTGAGATAATAAAAACCATACCAAACACAGCACTGCCACCAATCCTACTGAATGTAATGTGTAATTCAGTGAACATCTGTAGCCTACTGCACAACACATTGTATTACAGTGGCTTTTAATCTTTTGTAGGAGTTCAACCCTCTGTTAGGATGTAATGATGTCAGGATCCCCACCTGGAATGTCAAAGTTATAGAGCGGACAACATCACAGACAGCAATTTAAAAGTTACACGTAATGAGTGTATGCTCCTAATTTAAACTGGCTACTGTCTGAGGCATCAGTCTGTCTGTCGCTGGGCAACAGAGTTTCAGCTCCCTCCATAGGTTTTCTATTGGGTTCAGGTCTGGAGCGACCTAGCCAGTCTCCAGTCTCAGCTAACACTGAAATCAGTAGCTTGCTAGCCTTGCGATCATATCAATAAACCTGAAGCACGTTTCCTTATTGATTGACAGCTTTGAGATCCAACCCCTGGTGGTGGCCTTGTCTGATTAGCTAGAGTTGCATCCTAGTCAAAAACCTTTAGGAGGGAATATCTCTGCACTGCTGCCAGGCTGTTTGAGAAGTCTGGGTCACTGAAGCCTGTGACAGCTCTCCCCATTAAAATAAGTTTTGGGGAATGTTTTGCTTTAATTGGACTTTTTTTTTTTTCCCCCCACGCAGGTCTGGACAAGATTGAGTTCCTCCAGAGCCACGACAACCAGGAGATCTACCAGAAGGCCTTTGACCTAATTGAGCACTACTTTGGGGTAGAGGATGAGGACAGCAGTCTAGCCCCTCAGGTGGACCAGGCAAATCAGCAGTTTCTTTTTCCCCAGCAGGAGGCTCCTATGGAGGGCTTCCAGTTATAAGTCGCCACCACTCTCTTCTAAAATACACCACCTTCATACCTGTCTGTCTCGTGGGTGGCCACTAGAAACACCAGAGTCATGCCTCCACGACCTTTTCCCTAATTTGCCACAAGCTCCCCCTCCCACAAATGAACTGATTTCATACATGGCAGATTCTTGCATTACCTGGTCAAAAAGAGCACACAACACAAACTTTATTACACCTAAAAAGAAAGTGAGGCTGGTCTGGCTTAAAATGCACACATAACATCTTCCTGCCTGCATCATGTTGGATCTAAAAATACTGGCTGATGATCTTGGTGAACCTGTTACTGCTCAGCAGGGAAACTCAGACCAGACTTTCAGTATCCAAAAAGATGTAAACTCAACTTATGCGCATTGTTGGCATTTGGCTACATGTGTATTACACACTGCCTTTTTAACACAAATAAGAGACACTCTATGTTTTTATATTGGAAAGAAACTGTTGAAAAGAGTCAAACCAACAATCGTATATCAAGTATTGTCGTATTATGTGTCACTGTTGTCAAAATCTTTTGACATGTCCCTCAGTTACAATGAACATGGGTGCTATAGCTTATTGTGAATCAGTCCCATAAACATTGACTAGCACTCCAAATTTGCTGCTGTAAATCTTTCCTAGGAAATATACTATTTATACAAGTTTGGTTTAGTTTAGCTAAAAGCTATAGTATCAAACTGTTTTAGAAAATTTACCTTGTAAAATAACAGTATATAGCTGTGACCTGTTTACAAAGATTTACTTCTTCTGTTGGAACAATTAGTGCCATACAGTTTTCATTTCTTTTCTGGTGGGACATTCCTATTTTCAGGATCGCCTATGCATCCCAAAATGCAAAGTCCGCAGACTTGGGATGCATGAGGTGCATGTATGTCCAGCCATTGATGTCAGCTTGATGTAGTGCAATTGGAAGAAAAAGTAATTATCTCTTTTCAGTTTGATGATTATTTTTCCCCGGCCTTATTCACCTGCTTATTTTCAGTAGTGGTGATTTTGTGTTTTCCCTCCTCTTCTATAATGAAAAACACTTGGTTTGCAGCTCCCTGGTCATTAGGCTTTGGGCTGCTCTCTGGACGTTAGCTGATGGCAAACAGAATCATATCTGTATAGAGGGGGGGGGTTCAGAGGCACAAAATGTTCCCACATTGTCAAGGGCTTTCTACTGCCCAGGCCAAGAAGTGTGATTTTATTTGTTTTTGTTTTGATTTTTTTTTCTCATCTAATCAAATTTCCAGGAAAAGGCTGAGCTGGGAAGAAGTGTAAACCTTTAGAAAACCAAATCCTCTACCTAGGAAGGGCTCTGAATAGGGTATTGGGAAAGGGAGTGGGTTTTTAGAGGGCATGTTAAAAGATCTGGGGGATAAAAGGTTTTTGGGGTGGTATAGTTAGAGATCCAATGTTCGTTGTGCTGTGTTATTAAAAATACATTTGAATTATGAAGTGATCTAACTATTGAACAAGGCATAGCTGGGGTGTTAGGGGAAAAGCTGGCAGCAAACCAAATGTCTTTTTGTGTTGAAGTGAATTGAAGGCATCGCAATGTTTGAAGCAGGGTGACAGATGTGTCATGGCAGCATTGTAAACGTCGAAGGCCATTGTGAACATGCTGCTGATGTTTAGCCAGGCCCTGTTTTCCTCTCTCTCCCCATCCTATGTGGAAGAGTTTCTGCATGGTGTGATGATTAGCCTGCCTACAGTCACAGAGTATCCCTGGCCAAACACAGACAGCTCACACAGAAAGATAGAGAACAGTGTGAAGAAACACCGAGATGTGGCTGCACGCTGCTCAGTGTTCGTTGTTAACAGCATTTGAGTTAAAAACTAATTGGCTTGGTGGTGTTAACAGTGACAGTGTAGTGACAATGGTGGTGTTTTGTATAGTGGTAGAGATATATAACCTACGGCTTTCAATATCACTATTTTTGAAGAATGGGAATGACAACTGCTAATGATTTTGCATGGGTCCATTGTGATATGTGTAGGTAATGATGTAAATAGCCTCTCCTCTGCCTGGCTAGGAAAGTGTACATCGCTTCTTGTCCCCTTAGGGGTTGAACCACAACCAGAGTTTGGCTAGGGATATATCTCAGACAAGTGACAAGCCTAACTTCAACAAAACAATTCAAGTATAAATATATATTTGAATTTTGATGTACTTGCATTTTGTATATGTTTGCGCACACTTGCATACAACATCAGCAGACACTGTACACACACCTCACACAGATGAGTGGCTAGTAGCAAGTAAAATAGTTTTCCATGGTCATTGGAATGAAAAAGTAGTTATTCTTTCATTTTATTTTGAAGTGTTACTTTTGATCCAACATGTGAAAATCACCTTTTGGCTGTTTTGTTTCCGAGCACTTAGTGCATTTTCTTTATTCATAGAAATGTTGCCCTTGGTTCTGTTTTAATGAAGATTTTCTGTTGTAGGTGAGACAATGTAAAAATGTGTCTTGAATTCAACACTAACACCCAGGTCTTACGGAAACTTTGTTTGTTTCTAGCCACATGACTTTAAAGTTTAAATTTGCCCTGTAAACCCTGACGGGGATCAGTGTGCCCTCTGGCAGAAGCTGATCTTGGGTCAGTGTTCAGGCTTTGTGGATGGAGTGAAACTGGTTGTGTGATATTTGACTGACAGGTACTGTGTGAGGAAGAGGTCATTTGACTCTATGACTATGTCCCCATAAGAGTCTGGGAGCTCCTGTTCTGTGAATGACTGAAGCAGGCCAACCATGAACTCATGGAACTGTGGACAGAATAGGTACTCCAGTCTGTTGAAAATGCCCTCTGACCAAAAAAAAAAAAAATTCCTTGAATTTGGTAGAGCATCTTCTGACATATCTTTTTCATTTGGTTTGTTTTAGCATTACATTTTTACATTAGTCTTCAAATTCCTGTGTCAGTGCAGAATATTGTGCAAATTGCTGCTATTTCACACAACAGTTTCAGCATTAATTGACAGAAGAACATATGTTTAGTCAGGCTGTCGACTTTTGCTTCATGGGTTTCAGCTGTTATCCACAGAACAAATGCTCCCATTCGATGTCAAATCATCAATAATTGATTGCTGTCTACATGACAGATGTGTAGAGCAGCATTTATAACTGAAGTCTTGGATTATCTGGCCACCTCTGTGCTTGGCCTACAACTAAGAATGCCAGAATTGCGATGTCTAAAAGAATCAGTGCATCAAACAGAAAACACATTTATAGTTCTGACAAATGTAAATGCACTCCTATTCACAAAAGTGCCATATGACCAACAAAGACTGGAGGCTCTTGTATATCTGTCTTTGACTTATAGATTTATTTTCTTTATTTCTTTATTTACTTGAATGTGCACACATTCTGTGCAAATCATTGCTGCTCTGTTTTCCTTATCTTTAAAGTTAGTAAGCCATTGTTCTTTTGGAAAAGTGGCATTCTTTACTGTGGGCACCTAAATAAGGAATAAATTAAGGAAGTGTTGCACCTGGGGGAGGGGACGTGATTGACAGCATAAAACTTTTCAGCTACTTGTCCATTTGCGTGATGGTCCTCCATTTATACAGTCTTCTAATGGGTTTTCACTGTGCTTAGGCAAGCTGCAGGTGTTTTGGAATCAATCGACTGATTTCATGTGGTGGATACAGTAGAGTTTGCTATTTAGCATTTCTTGACCTTTAGCCGGTCGCTCTTTGCAAAAATAAACTACACTGATAGAAATATGGTTGTACTTGTGGCTCATGATGCAAATTGTGGAAACTTAACTGACCATCACAGCCGACATTTGCAGGTACCAGCCTTATTTTTAGTTTAGCAAAGTGTTGCCATCCTAAAGTCTGGTTGAAATAGTTTACTTCGTGCTTTTCTGTCAGTAATTTGACTGAGATTGCTTTAGGCCATTTAAAACTTGCTTCATTTCATTAGAAGCTTCCGTAGCTCATTCCCTCTCTTCTCTCTTTTTCTTTCCTTACAAGTTCAAGTACTGTTTAGGGAGTTGAAAAATCTGCAAAATAATCTAGAAGACTGCAATAAATATTGTCCAAAATCAGGCACCCCAGAGGCAAAGGCCCACTTACAAACTGCTCTCTCAGGTGGCACTCCTTCCACTGGGTGGAGCTAACAGGCAACTACTTGACATTTTTCTAAGATAAAATCTGGGATTCAGAAATTGTGCAGTGATTTACATTAAAAAGTATTATAACTTAAACTATATGTATATTCTGATACATTGACATGGATTCAGATGCAATTCTAATCACTTCTGAGAAGTGGAGAAAAAGGCTCATTAGAATGTGTCATGGGGGGAAAAAATTAAACACAATAAAAGGTGAGAATAGAAGCCTTTTCTGCTTTTCTTGATCATTTTCCTGATCAGGATCTTCTGGGCTATATTTTTGGATAATTGTGTTTAGAGTTCAAGTTTGTCCTAGTCAGGCTGCATGATCAGGAACCTTGTTATCTATAGGGGATTGAATAGACATCACTAAATATCTAAATCTGTCTTCCGTCCTTGAAGCTGTTCATGTCTGTATCAGAATCTAAAGCCGTGCTTGGCTTGGTCGAGTAATGTCTAAGTTGCAATTGTTTACAATGCTACATGTTTGTACAGTACTTTTCATATGCATCACTGACCAGTCCTGATGTGTTCTCTGCTCTGGTCCTCTCATTTCTTTTACGTATATTTATTTTCTCTATTCTTGTTTATGATTTTTCATTTGTTCAGAATTACCCATCTTAAACTGTGACTTGACTTGACTTTACCGACGGTATGAATGAGTGACAAGAAACCAACACACTTCAACTGAACATGACACACAAATGGAAAAAAAACACATACAGCAACAATATAAAAAATGTAAAGAAAATATATTGAATTTAAAATTGTTCAGTGGAGATACTGTACAGAACAAATAAAGATATGTTGAAACCCTTTAATGCACATTTCTTCTGTCATTACACGTACTATGTAAAGCGGTCTTTAGCTTACAAGCCAGTCGCTGTTTATACCTCATGACATGTTTCTTTGTTTATAGCAGCAAACGTTTAAGTTGCTGGGCTATTTTTGGATAGTCCCTCTTTCCTTTAAAGGATTTTTCTATGTATGAATGAATTCATGTTTTATTTAAAGTAAAGAAACATTAAAAATGTTTTGGACCTTGAATGAATAGAGTAATGCTTTATTAAAAGCAATACGCAAATGCAATCCCAAAGATAAGTGATTCATGAATCCTGTAGATGGTGGCAAGCATTAAGCTAGGATATCATTTTTTAATACAACAAAGAAGAATCTAAGCTTCTAAAGGGAAGTCAGGTTTTTTTGACATCCTCACTGTTGAGGAAACCTGCAGTTCACACTAGTTATGGCAGAAATGAGGCTTTCTGAAGATGTGAACCAGCTGCTTTGAAACATTTGAAGCTCCTCACACTGGCGACATCTGCTGGCCAAATGCATGTAACCTCAGCAGAAAGACAAACTTTGGGAGATGCATATTTAGTCATTTTCATAATATCATGTGTAAATAAACTGCCAGTAATAAATAAGATGTATAGGCTATACATATACATATGCTGCCTTCATCTGTGTATAGCCTAAAATGTACATCTCAGTTGGACAACTGTATGGCTAATGGGCCTCCCTGATGTGGAGTGTTTGTCTGACTGCAGCAGATGAAGATGTAAGTGTTTTCAGCAGAGTTTATATTAAGAAAAACTATTTGCTAGTATTTTAGGCTAGTTTAACTGTTTTCTTGCTTACATCCTGTCTTGCTTTGGAGAGCCAGTTCTGATTCTTTTAGGCCAGACCTCGTGGTAATAAGGCAGATAGAATAATACCAAAATATGATGAATTAATATGGCTGAATAAATGAAGCAAATCAACAAACAAGACAGAGGATGTGATTTTTCAGGTTGCCCTGTAGTGGCCTACGCCCTTTATTTAAATCTTTGGGATGCTGAGAATGGAGGTGTCTTAGTAGGGACGATGCTGCAAAATGTTTTACTTGAATGTTTTGTTTTTATTTTACCAGGAAAACCTCACTGGGATCAAAAATCCCTCTTACAAGAGTGATCAATACAAGCAACAACATAAAGGACATGCAGGACTGTTTTGCTCAGACAGCCTAGGATGTGTTTAAAGCTACAGCCACCTCAGAGGACTTTTCTGTCAGCGTACAGGACTATGTTGAGTATGTGACCGGATACATTAGTACCTGTACTGACAACATCATGCCCACTGTACAAGTCAGGAGGTTCCCCAACCAGAAGCCCTGGATAAACAGTCAGGTATGCCACATGCTGCGTGCTTGCTCTCGGCTTCTATTCTACGGCTGACTCTGGACGGACGTGACAAGGCCTGCAGCACATCACAGACTACAGGACCACCACCATCATCATCAGCTCCACAGACAGCCTGCCGGATGACCTCAAGACCTTCTACACCCGCTTTGAGGCCTCAGCCACAGCACAGAGAGGAATCATGCACACACCCTAACCCTCCCGACCCCCCTAACCCTCCACTAACTGTCTCATCAGGCCAGGTACGCAAAGCCCTGAGGAAGATTGACCCCTGCATGGCAGCAGGACCAGCAAGAGACAGGCTCTCAGAGCATGTGCCAACGAGCTGGCTGATGGTTCTCACCTTCATATTCAACCTCTCCCTCAGACAGAGCATCGTCCCCACCTGCTTTAAGACCACAACCATCGTCCCCCTTCCCAAGAAGAGCCCGGTCACCTGCCTGAACGACTACAGGCCAGTGGCACTCACCCCAATCATTATGAAGTGTTTTGAGAGAGTGGTGCTGGCCCACATTCAGAGCAGTATACCGGACACCCTGGACCCCCTGCAGTATGCCTACCGGCCCAACAGGTCCACCTCAGACGTCATCGCAGCTGCCCTCCACTATTCCCTTTCTCACCTGGAAAATGGAGACTCCTACATCAGGATACTCTTCATTGACTACAGCTCCACCTTCAACACAGGACTTTCTGACTGGCAGGCCCCAGACTGTCAGGATTGGCAATAGGACTTCAGCCAGCATTGTTACAAACACTGGCACCCCACAGGGATGTGTCCTCAGTCCCATCCTCTACACCCTGTTCACCCACGACTGTGTCACCTCCCACAAAGACATCATCATCATCATCCTATAGTTCGCGCACGATACAGCAGTGATAGGATGCATCACTGGCAGGGACGAAGCGGCCTACAGGAGGGAGGTGGCCAGTCTGGTGTCAACTGCCCTCTCTGCAGAGCAACTACCACCGCAGAGTCTACAGGAGAGCTGCCTCCATCCTCAAGGACCCCACCCACCTTAAGCACAGATTGTTCACACCTCTACCCTCAGGCTGGAGGTACAGAAGTGTGAAACGCAGGACTTCTAGACTAAAGAACTCTTTCTTTCCCACTGCCATCAGAGTCCTAAACAGCTGACATGAGTTTATAATCAGGGATTACGTCATGTAACTGCACCTGACTGTTCAGTTTTTAGTTTGCATATGAATAATTGCACATTCATTGCTGACTGCTGCACATACAGCTGATGTATCATATATTCTCTTGTATTTTTATTTTTTCACATGCAGTTTTTAAAATTGTGTATCATTATTTATCTATTTTATATTTAGACTTTATATTATTTGGTATTCATTGTGGACAGCAAAAGAAGAATTTCATTGTGCACGTTTCCTTACTGACAATGACAATAAACACTTGATTTTGATAAAAATGCTCGTTACAAGTACGTTTCACCCTAAAATAAAAACCTGCAAGCTTATAGTAGATTTCATTCTGTTAGTGAGGCGTCGCAGGAGATCTACAGGTAGCCAGAAACACTAAGGATAAGGATAATCACCTTTACTGGCCAAGAATGTTACACACAAGGAATTTGGTTCCGGTACAGAACCGATGGCTCGGGGGCAACGGGGAGGTTGTGTCTTGCCCAAGGACACTTCGATCAGAGGATCAGAGGTTCAAACGTATCTGAATCTTAGGTAGCGGACGTGTCAACTGATTCAGAATTAGTAGTTGCAACGTGCAAATGTTCAAACAGGTGATACTGTTGTTCAATCTACTGTGCAGGACTCACCGTGAGATCGGCCACTAGTGGCGAAACTACATTCCCTACCAAATTTGAGACGTTTCATGTAAAGACGTGAAACAACCACGTGACTTGGCCACTTTGCTACAAACGGAAGTGTCGCAGGTGGTTCGCAGCGTCCTGATACGCTGTTTTGAGTTCGACCATCACTAGTTCACAATACCTATTTCCGCCTTGAGTCTGGAGGTAAATGTTGGGATATAATTTAGGAGCAAGTACGCGTGTAGTTTGGATATGTGCTTAGCTGTTTATGTCCAGTGTATATTAGCTTAACGGTACAGATAACTAATAGCGCAAGCTAATTTGGCTGCATTTGGCGGTTAGCGAGTGTTAGCATGTGTTACCTAACCTAATGCGAAAGCTCCATAGCCAGTGACAAATCAAAAGCTAGTCACGATAGAGCACGTTTTGTAGGAAATGTGTATGTTCTTAAATTGCGAATTATGTGGAGTGCTACAAGTAAGTAGGTTAACTACCCTAATCTACTGGGGCCGTTACAGAAATTCACTCCAATTGGCTCTAGTTAAGTCAGTTTCTGTACCCTTTATGAAACACAGCCAGCTTCCAGCAGGGTCAAGATGTTTCGCGAATTATTAACTTACAACTTTCAGTTCAGTTCGTTGTCGCCTTATTTCACTTTTCAGTGAGTCGTTTGGTCTGACTGAATAAAAAGTACCAAAATGGTTCAAGTGGATTTACTTCCTGTTACTTTTCTAGCTGTAACCCAGAGGCCTTGTCAGTGAGCCTATTATCACCGGGTTTTCTACATCCAACAGATACCGGAGATGAAGAAACAGGACACGGAAGAGTCTGCCACTCGATGCAGCGAGGACGCTCCACCTGCAGCAGGAGGGACGGAGTCACCTGCAGCTGCAAAAGACAGCTCGGACAGCAACAGCCCCAAGGAGTCTGAGCCCCAGACGCCCCAGACAAACACACCTCCACAAAACGACGAGGCAGGAAGTGAAGGTAAACTTTTATTTGTATGCTGTGGACTTGACAGTCTCAGTGTTTCTGCTATATGAAAATAATTTATGACCTGGTGAGTAGGTAGTGGACTTAGCTTTCCATCACTGTAGCTGTCGCATTGATTTACTGCTTTACTGGCCTCCATCAAAGGATTGTTGCCCCAACAGAGCCAATGATTTTGGCTCGTCTTTATCTGTCATGGCATACTGAGCCAAGAGTTTGCTATTTTTTTATTTAATGTTATTTTTGCAATGTGGTCACTAAATAAAAGGTCGTCACTGAATAATTATTGCCAGAATTATGCTATGGAGTGCATAAAGTCACAAAAAAATGGTGTTCTTTGTAATCATGTCTTTGCATCTATTGTATCTAGTTGCAGAGGCAGCATTGTCTCAGTGTGATATGGCAGAAGAGCTGAGCCGGCAGCTGGAAGACATCCTCAGTACCTACTGTCGGGAAACCATTTCAGATGACGCCAGCACAGTGCCAAATGGACAGTCACACAGCCCAGAGCTCAATGGTCTGTCCACTGAGAGGGAGGAGGACAAAGTTAATGGAGGTGACAACGAACTGGAGAAGAAGACTACTCAGGAGAAGAAGAAGAAAGTGAAGGGTCTGGGTAAGGAGTAATTCGCTGTTTCTATAAGGATCTCTGGAGAGACTTTTTTCTGTTGTGCTGCTCTCCAGAGAACACTGCTCACCAAAGACAGGTGGTGTGTATTTTGGTGGATTGTTGAGTCATGGACAAATGGGCAGTTTTGCATTGTGTAGAAACAAACATCCGGTATGGCACTTTACAGTGTTAAAATGACAGATTTTGAGGTATTCCAGCTGTACTGGGACTATTTTTTGTTGAAAGAAGTTATCTGCATTATCACTGTATAAACTTGTATAATCACTGTAAACATATTACTTGTAATCAAGCAGTATATGTACTTAATAACTGTGCATAGCAAGGTATAAAACGGAAGAGGGTCGTTTACTTGTAATCAAGCAGTATATGTACTCAATAACTGTGCATAGCAAGGTATAACACGGAACTGGAACGGAACTAGAACTGCAGATACCAGAAAGTGTTACAAAGTTTTCCTTGTTTATGCAGGTAAAGAGATCACTCTCCTCATGCAGACTCTGAACACACTGAGCACTCCAGAGGAAAAGCTTGCAGGCCTCTGTAAAAAGTATGCTGAACTGGTGAGTGATAAACTCTGCTTGTTCTTAACCTTTTTATAAATAGCAGTAAAACATTCCCAGTGAGGGTCAGTTATGAGGAATCACTCTATGCTTCCACATAATTTTGCAACCTTTGAAAAATAGATTTTCAACTCTTAGAATGTAAGAAATGAAGCGCAACATAAAATAATTTTCATCACTGTAACATTTAGACTTGTCTAGAGAAATGTGATTCATGCTACCTCTTTTCCATAATACTGAAAATGTATTTTTGATCTTGACATGGTCTTCACTGCCATAGCCAAGTAGCTACCAGTTTGGTACAGAATGTATCTGATACTTTGGTGGAATAACCATATGGTGGTCTTGTTCATTTCCTGCTTTAATTTAGATCCCTTGTTAGGTAAAGTGTGATTGAGTTGCTGAATCGGAACCCTGAGCAGTTTCTGTGAATTAAGACGACATATCAGGATGAAAATAGGAAAACAGCCTAAAAACCAAGTGTGAAAATAAATCTTGACTTGTTTATTTACCAGTGTTTTCCCCTAGAAACATTCTCAGGCACGGTGGCAAGAGGATGATGCAGGCTTTAGTGTGCAAACACTAAAATCTTTGGGTTGTTGTTATTTTTCATGCAACACCAGACTTTTGGTTGGTCACAGTTTTCCCCACGAAAATATGAAATATCACAAACGTCTGTAACTTGAAGAAGCCTGTGTGAAGGATCATTGAAGGTAATACCTTGTTTCCACAAACCTCGGTGTGCATATGAAATCCATTGAAAGCAGTGTTCTCAGGTCACACTTGGTTTTTTATTTTTTTTGTTGTTGTTGTTTTTTGTATTCCACATTGAAAGCAGTGTTCTCAGGTCACACTTGGTTTTTTATTTTTTTTGTTGTTGTTGTTGTTTGTATTCCAAGGTTTATTTGTTTTTCTTACCAGAGCTGTCAGAATCAAATCAGACTGAAGCAGGGAGGAGACGCAGAGAAGCATGTGACAGACTCCCAAATGCAAATAGTTATTTCTAAATGAATGTATATTGGACGGTATTGTAAAAAAGGGCCTGTCATGTAGGCAGAGTGGGGGGTTGGGGGGGTCTTTGTCATGCCTGTACTATTATATTTACTGTCCTACTGTCTGGTTCAGTAGTCTATGTGCAAATTGCCAGGTATTGTTTGCTTACAAATGTGCATTCAGCACTTACAAATATTCTAAAACAGATGATTGAAGTAAAGTGTCTAAATGTATGTATGGCTATGTACTTAAACAAACATGTAAACACTGGAAAAGACATGGAAATCCTTTTCTTGTCACCTGAGCTTGCAGTTAGAACACAGAGTAGGTCAAACCGAGTATACTTCAAGGTGATGCAGAGATCTGTGTCAGACAGACACCAAGTGGTGCAATGCAGAGCTGTGTCCTATAACCTCAACACGTGTGGGGCCGGTGTGTAGCTTTTAGCAGCACTAATGATGAACTGCTAGCTCTGTGTGCTGTGGGATGTTTTTATATTGACTTTGTGTGCTGGTGCATGTGAGCTTGCAGTGATGTGTATTATCAGAATTGTCTTTATTGGCCAAGTATGTTTGGACATACAAGGAATTTGACTCCAGTGTAGAGGCTCTGTGTGTTTGTAAGGCAACAGGAACTAGACAAATAAAATAAAAAATAAACAGTGTATGCATTCAAACAAGGGGATATGTGCAATCAAACATGGGAAACTGAGAGGAACAGAGACAGTATCTATAAATATATGTACATTACGACAGAAGAGCTTTCACATTGATATATGCAATGGTTATATTACAGTTTATTTCACTGGGGTGACTGCTGTGTCCTGTCATACAGTCATGGATTTACTGGATTGGATTGCTTGGATTTGGCAGTGTGTCAGAGCTGATGTATGAGGATTGGTCTGCAGTGGTGTTACTGGCTGAAGGTAGACAAAATGGCAATTAGACTGCTGCTGAATGATGATGTATCACCATTGTGATGTGATGTATGCATTTGCTATAGTCACATTACTAAAGGTGGAACAGAAGGCAGATGTGTCCCATAGGTCACATTATACTACATTTTGTGTAGCTGAGTAGAAAACAAAGCAGGCTGTTTTGATATCTATGTATTAGCCTGGATTGATGAGACTCTGTTTCTGAGGTATCCTTCCATATTGGTCTAATCCTAGTTAAAGTCTTTGTGTGTTTGTTGCAGCTGGAAGAACACCGGAACACCCAGAAACAGATGAGAGTGCTGCAAAAGAAGCAGAACCAGCTTGTCCAGGAGAAAGATAACCTGAGGAATGAACACAGCAAGGCCATCCTGGCCCGCAGCAAGCTGGAGAGCCTCTGTCGGGAGCTGCAGAGACACAACCGCACACTTAAGGTGCACAACAAACACCGATATGCAGTCTATATACTGCATATATGAATATGGTTTTGGGATTTAGGACCAGAATTAAGCAAGCATCATTTTTCACATTAAATGTCAATGGGCTATGCTCACAATACATTACATAACATTACCTCAATGCTCATTCCGATTTATTTATTGGTGGGGGGGGGTCAAATCCAATCTTTTTATGCTGATGGCTTGCAATCATGTGCATCCACCTCTGGTGTAGCTACTGTTGAGGTCCTAAACTGCCACTGTTTGCACAGATTTAACCAAAATATAAGCCGGATTCATAAAGGAGTAACATGTCATTTGTGCAATGGTCAAATTGTGCAGTTTCTTCAAAAACTGCCCCGTTACAATATGTTCCCTCTGGCTTGATCAGAAGCTTCTCCATAAATGTCCTACAAATGTGAAACAGATTCACCTCTCCACCGAGCCCCATTGCTGCTTTTCTCCATATTTACTTTTACCAGTGCGTAAGGGGCAGACAGTGTATGATGACAGAAGAGGGAGATGTTAGAAACCACTTGAATTCCAGTCTGACCATTTTGATAGCAGTTGGATATGAATCAGGTATAGGACCTCGTATGGACGTGCCCCACATCTTATTTGGAAAAATATTTTCATTTGGTTTGTTCACACCTCAGCAGTTAAAGTGAACGTAGCCATACAGTTTCCTTGAGTGCTCTCAACATTATGTGCCTCTTTATTTCCCCCTGCAGGAGGAAGGGGTACAGAGAACCCGACTGGAGGAGGAGAAAAGGAAGGAAGTGACTTCTCATTTCCAAGTGACACTGAATGACATCCAGACTCAGCTGGAGCTGCACGACGAGAGGAACGCCAGACTCCGACAAGAGAACACAGAGCTGGCCGAGAAACTGAAGAAACTCTATGAACAGTACAAACTACGGGAAGAGGTGTGTGGGCATCTGCACATTTTTAAGGATAACAGAAACTGCTATGCAAGCTAGTATGCTAACAAAGCTCTGTTTTTGTGTGCATTCCTAAAAAGAAATGAGGATGGAGTTGCTCTTTGAGTGTCTTCTAGTGGAATGTAACTCACGATGTTGTCAGTTTACCACATTTGTACTGGATGGGATACAGGCTTTTATCTCTCCTTGACTCAGCACATAGACAAAGTGGTGAAGCACAAAGACCTGCAGCAACAGCTGGTGGATGCCAAGCTGCACCAGGCTCAGGAGCTGCTGAAGGAGTCAGAGGAGCGCCACGACAGAGAGAAGGACTTTGTATGTGAACACAAGAAGATGCAAACAGCAGGATTGTGCTTCATCCTGTTCTGTGTAACAGTGATTTGTCCTTTCCTCATTAGCTGATGAAAGAAGCTGTGGAGTCTCAAAGGATGTGTGAGCTGATGAAGCAACAGGAAGTTCATCTCAAACAGCAGGTACGTCTTTATAACTCCACTTGGACTTTATAGTGATGGTCTTCATTTTGATGAAACAAGAACCTTTTTGTGATCCAACTTGGCTTGTTTGCAGCTGTCACTGTACACAGAGAAGTTTGAAGAGTTTCAGACCACGTTGTCCAAGAGTAATGAAGTCTTCACCACATTCAAACAGGAAATGGAGAAGGTGAGGTGTCTGTGATTGTGGAGGTGTAAAAAGAGGATGGAGAGGGGCTTTTTCTTGGCTTGGTCTGCTGGTGTGACAGTAAGGTTCCCTTTTTTGCCACAGATGACTAAAAAGATCAAGAAGCTAGAGAAGGAGACAGCCATGTATCGGTCCAGGTGGGAGAGCAGCAACAAGACTCTTCTGGAGATGGCAGAGGAGGTAAAGCAGGCTTCAGTTTGGATTACTGTCATGCACTGCTAGACCCTGAAGAACTCCAGCTAATCGTTCATTTTGGTCACTTTCATTTCTGCTCTGTCAGCATCAAGGAATGTCATGGACTGTCCAGCTGACATTAGATCATCTTTCAGTACTGAAGACATATAAAAAAAATCAATTCATACAAAGAGAGTTGGATTAGAAATGGCTAGTCTAAAATATCATGCCTATTTTATTTAAATAATTATGTCAAATGAGATTAATTTTACCAAGAACACTCAAGCATTACAGGTCTGAAAAGGTTTTTAGGGTTTATGTGTGTCATCTTGTAGCAGCACAAAGTGTCTTAAAGAATCTTTCCCAGTTGTTCGTTTGGCAGGAACTGAAGACATCTGTTTGTTTCACTCAAAGCATATTTCACCTGTTCTCTGTAGCACAAGATGTCACTGGATATTTAAGAATCTAGTTTATTATATTAATAATACAATTGAGAAATTCACAAACGTCTAACTTGCATCATCCTGTGACGCACCTGCACACATCATCAGTGAGGCTATCTGCTACAGTACTGAGCTGTCAAACCTAAACCTTGGATATTCTGCTGTCCTGGGTGTAAGGCTTTCACTGCTCTATCTGATTCATTAACCATGTGTTCAATCCTTTTTCGTTTTGCTTTGTTTGCTCCTCACGTGGTGGCTGTTCCTCTGCTTTTTTCCCCTTGGGGCTTGGCTTTGCAGTGGCAGACAGACAGACAGACAGACCAAAGGAACCAAATAGACAACATGAATGAAAGCTACAATAAGGAATCTGTTGATTGATTGTGGAGTTGCATATCCTCGTATTGTACCATCTTGGAACGGATCCAAAATGGAACTAGCTATGGGGGAGCCCATACCTCACTATAATGTGTTTATACTCAGTTTGTCTGTAACACACAAGAGCTAAACGCATGTTTTCATCATTTGTTTGTCTACAGAAAGCTGTGCGGGACCGGGAGTTCGAGGCTTTTCAGGGTAAAGTCCAGCGGCTGGAGAAGCTGCGGCGGGCGCTAAAAGTCGAACGTAATGAGCTCAGCAAGAAAGTCCAGAACCTCGGCGGTGAACAGGGTGGCACAGCGGGATCCCTCGCCACTGACCCAGGGACTGATTCCCCCTCTCCACCACCTACAGACTCTCTGCTGCAGGAACCCAGCACCTGTCCTGTCCCAGACACCTGCTCCCACTCCTGCCACTGTGACCCTGAACTGGACACAGACACTCTTCTAGAGGAGGCAAATGCTCAGCCTGTCGCCATACAGGAGTAAAGTAACGCTGCTAACACACCCCCTCATTCCCCTTAAGCATCAAGCCACCACCCTGCAAAGCCACTACTTTTCTGCTGGGTGAGGCGGATGCTAAACACACTGATCCAGGGTCAGTGAATAGTAACACCTTAATGTGTTTTAGAAATATCTGATCAATATTTAACGGAAAGGTTTGCAGGCTTTATCAAGGTGATGAGAAGATTGTACCTCATCTCTCGGCACATTTACATGCATATTATAACTCCATTACTGTGAATAAGCTGATTAACATAATAGTTTCATTAAAGCATTGATGTGGTTCACAATAACCAGTTTCCCCACAACAGTAACATTTTCCTGTTTCATTTATTTGTCCGGTTTCAATCCACAAGCTTGTGTGGCCTATAGAAAACATACGGCTACTTCAAACATAGAGAGAAACCATGTGATTTTTAGGTATTCCTTTCTTGAATTGATAAATCATTTCATGTATTGGTTATTAAAGGAAAGCCATTTGCTGACACCTCCAGCAAAAGTGCTAGACATCCTGCTGTTTGTGCAGAAAAATAGCTTTCAGTTCATAACCTCTCTAGGCATATGCACAGAATCAGAACAGTGAAAGAAATCTGACTTTTGGTGTAAATATCACTCAGTAATTTAAGATTTCTAAGTTACCCAGCTCTGTTAGATTTGCTTCAACTTAACCCTCACCTTAGACAATGTTTTTACATGCTGCCTGCAATGATCAGTAACAGTGTGATAATTAGTGTGTATGTAAATGTTCTGCCTGCCTCCTGTTTAACTACACATTCCCGATTTGACTTGCATCCACCACAGAACTGCTTAGCAAGATAGATAACAGTGCTGGGATGACATGAGCCAAACAGCTATATGGAGTCACCAGAGGTGTGTGTGTGTGTGTGTGTGTGTGTGTGTATACACACTTGAGTGTCACTGTGTTTTGGATGGGGTTCAGTTTATAGCTTGCAGTACACTGAAGGTGTTTGTCCTTCTATCATAACAGACGTCATATAATTTCTTTAGCTAATATAACTTTTAATTGCATTTTAAAAACGTAGAATTCTACCTAATTATCGAAGGGAATTTCTCAATGTCTTGGGTTTTCAAGCAGCTCAGATAATCACAATACTTTCTCCAGCATTTTCAGTTCATGCTTATAGAACATTTTGGGAAATTGCCATTGTTTGTATCACACTGCTTTATTTGTAGTGTTTCATTTTGTGGTCTGTGTTTATTGTTTGAAGCATAATCTGATACTGATATGTATGTATCTTACAGAGCACCACTAAAAAATAAATCGGGTTAATTGTTCATTCAGATGATTTATAAAGGGTTTATTTTATGACCATCTTTTCATTCCTAGTTTTTCTGAGTTATTCTTAATTTTGCTTTACATGTTTCACAGTGTGCTTATAACTTTGTGATGACAACAATTTAAAACTATAACGCCATCTTTCTCTGTGTGTGTGTGTGGTTTATGTGGCTACAGTTGCCTCCTCCTAGTTCTGATAACTGCAGTAGCTTGTAATCAGGTTACAATAAGCGAATGTTCAAGGACCTCTATGCAACACTTGCCTCTTGGTTTATTTTTTTGTGTCAGTCTGAACTGACTAGCACTTAGCTGAGAATGTATATTATATGCACTGTCCTGCATGGATGAACTGTACAAATGGACAACATATCTCCCACCACAACTATTTTTACTCAAGTTTGAACCCTGTTGGATCTGTTCTCAACTGTTTAACATGGAGAGTAATCACGTGCATCTCACTGATGTTTTTAAAAGGTGAATTGACTGAGCTGTGTGGAAATACCAATGGATAATGAGAGAAAATATTACTGGATTCTGAAGTGTGGTTTCACTCCCAAACGTTCATTTGTTTCCCTCTTGGTTTAGTACTACTCAATATGTAGCATCAATATGAGAGCTGATGGACTCGCTCCTCATCAGCTAAAATAGAAGTGTCAGAGCTAATTCCTTCCATTGTCCCTCCAGTCCAGTGGATATGGAGATTTATCGACCATGAGAAGGAACCAAAGATGTTTCCTTTTGTCTTTTGCAATACTTTTGTCTAGCCCTGTTTTTTTTCCCTATTAAATAAAGGATGCAACCGTGGATATTTGACTTGTTGGCCCATTTAAAATGAGTAAGCGTCAATGTATTTTTCAGTTTGAGAAAGGTGTATACAGTTTTAAGGACAAGCATGGGTTCTTCAGCTCATGATCTCTGTGTGTTAATTCTTATATTTGTAGACACTACCTTTTTTTTTCTTTTTTTAGCAGTGTCTTGTACTGTTATGTATTATTACGCACCTCACTCTGTTCTTGTGGCTTTGAGAAATAAAGTTTCTTTTGGTGATATGTTTGGGTCAGCAGCAGGTTACATTTTAAACAGTTACACACCTCACATTAAACATGGCAACCAAGCTAAGACTGGTATCAATTAAAACTATGGTCTGGGGATTTTAGTTACACAATACAATTTGAACTAACTCGAAGATAAAAGTATTTCTGCTAAGAAGGGTTTCTAGAGCTCAAAGTATATTGTAATTATCTATAATGTGATAATTCTATAATACAATTCATGTTCACTATATATACACTGCTCAAAAAAATAAAGGGAACACAAGGGAAAATAAGACATTCAACTATGTAATGAACAAGGTATTTAATAATATTTCATTCATTCAGATCTAGGATGTCTTATGTTGTGTGTGTTTGCCTTTTTTATCTTAATATATTGTACCCCTTAAAACAGAGCAAATTCAAAATCTACGCTAGGGGGCGCATTAATGCCATGTTTTTGCTGTTTTATACAGGAAATACGTCACCATCCTTTTCCGCCGCGGCGCCGACGCTGGAAACACGAGTGTTCACCTTTTCTGTCTTTACGGGAGGTGTAGTGAATATACTAGGACGATTGGCAACACCTTGGTGATAAAATGGTTAGTATATTATTTTGTGAAAGTGTGAAATGAGATATTTTGGCCAGAATAATACACAATATCTTGCTAATATGTTATCTAGTTTCGCTAGCATAGCCCCTTTTGCTAGCGTTATCTTAGCTTTCCAAGTAACGTACATGTTAACTAATGTTAGTGTTAGCTAACACTATTAGGTACTGGAAGATGATTCTGCTCCTTATCAGCTGGCAGAACTAGACAGGTGTAAGCTACTTTTTATAAGGATATATAGGTAAATCTAAAGCTAGTTTATCACATATCACTGCCGCGCCATGTTTAATTGGAAAAGACGTCATGATGCTTAGTTGAGTGGTTGTTAAATTAATACTACCCATGTTCTGATGTACATTTCGCTCCACAGAAACCCATCCTGTTACAGGGTCATGAAAGATCCATCACTCAAATCAAGTACAACAGAGAAGGAGACCTGCTCTTCTCTGTAGCTAAGGACACGGTGAGCTGATAGTCATTCGATGTGCAGTGACTCCGTTATCACATTATGCCAAACATGTCAGTTTGTTCGGTATCAGCTTATGAGTTGTATCTGTTGTAATGCCTCCCTTTGTAGGTAACTAATGTGTGGTACTCTGTCAATGGCGAGAGGCTTGGCACATACAATGGGCACACAGGAGCCGTGTGGTGTGTTGACTGTGACTGTATCCTTTTCGTCTTGTTTCAGCTCGAACAGATGCAGTTGATTGTATATACCTGTGCTAGTTGATACATTTATGCATGTTGGGTTTCTTAGCATGGTCTCTATCAGGGGACACTAAAAACGTATTGACGGGATCTGCAGACAACAGCTGTCGACTGTGGGACTGTGAGACAGGTATCTTAAAAATAAAAATAAAAAGTTACAATGATGAGAGTAGAGTTCATCTGTTAGTTTGGGGTCATTAAATTTGTATCTGCTGTTCACACAGGTAAACAGCTGGCTCTGCTCAACACCAGCTCTGCAGTCAGAACGTGTGGCTTTGACTTCAGTGGCAACATCATCATGTTCTCCACAGATAAGCAGATGGGTTATCAGTGTTACATGAACTTCTTTGACCTGAGGGATCCACAGCAGATTGGTATGTACAACACTTTGCACACCTTTTTTTTAACAGTCATTTGTTAAACCAGTGAAATCATATACTATAAAGCTAGAAGTGCATATAAATATTTTATGAAGAATAAGTTCAGCTAATTAAAAATGGTCCTGTTTCATATTATGCTTTTCCCCCCCTCTGCTAGAAACAGTATACTGCATGTAATAAAGTGATGCAGTCACAGTATGAAGTCATTTATATATTCATCTTTTGACAGTTAATCCAATTTCATACATGGGCTATGTCACATTGCTGCTTCATCAGTCATTCAGACATACCTATGTCTGGGATGAACTAAGTCACGGTACACGTGCAGTATTTGCCTTATGCCAGTTTTGCTCTTGGGGTAGTGCCACCAAAATTACATACTTTAGGAATTTGTGTCTGAGAGAACTGAATATTGAATATTTCTACCTCTACTCAGTGTTACAGATTGTCTATCTACATTTCTGTGGTTGGAAAGAGGCATCATCTGTGTTTTGACGTTTCATTTTGGGAACTCAGAATCTGAATATTTCATCCTAGGATTTGGTCTTATGCTACTAAATTTTGACAATTTTTCAGACAAGAAATTAGCCATTTAGATTTAGCATATCTGGACAGTCTGAGTAACGCGTAGGCGTACTTGGAGATTTGCACCAATGGTTTCAGAGATGTGAGAACCAGCCAGAGGACCAAGCTGTCTCCATTGTGTTCTCTTGCCTGTTAATCATTGGACGCGGACTGCACTGAAATTTCCTGCTGTAATATGCAAATACCAACAGTGAAAACCTAACCAAATGAATTTCCAAACAGTCAAACAATTGGGTCCAGCCCTAATGCTGTCACATTAATGAAAAGAAGTGCATGTCTGAAAGAGGCTAAACACTGTTAAGCAGTGAGTCTGTCTCTGCAGATGACAACCAGCCCTACCTGTCGATACCCTGCAACGAGCATAAGATTACCAGTGCTGTGTGGGGGCCTCTGGGAGAGTTTGTCATTGCCGGCCATGAGAATGGAGAGATCAACCAGTTCAGCTCCAAGGTTGGACACGTACTATCTGGCTGAGAATACAGGAATGTAATCACATGTTCATGTGGCACTGGCTGCAGAGCTTACTTAATATTTAAGTCAGCAAATCTGACGTTCATTATGGAAAACCATGTAATAAATAAACTAGAATGGAAAATGGCTGTTTAGTGTACCAGCATATAAATATAATATTTAAAGACACTGCAGTGAAAAAGGACATAAAGCATATCAATGTAAGATTTTAAGCCAACTACTTTGTAGTTTGGAGTGCACATTTTTACACATCCTGATGACTGTTTTGTCTGTGGACAGTCTGGAGAGATCCTGAGGAAAGCCAAGGAGCACACCAAGCAGATCAATGACATCCAGACATCAGTGAATCTCACCATGTTCATTAGTGCCTCAAAGGACTGTACTGCCAAGGTAAAACACTGTCATCTACTCTTTTGGTTCTTTGGCACGGCCATAATTGTGCAGCTTGTGAATATTGGGACCATCATATCGCTATTGTTGATGTATAGAGTTGTGCTTGCACAACAGAGCTAAATATTTTAAGCTTATTGTGACAATTACACGAGGTAAAATTGGTCCTGGATCATCATTCTGTGTACCAGAACTTTCCCATCTGCAACCACATTTCTACATTTCTCCTGCACTTGAGACATTTTGCCTGTCTGACTTAGACTAGACAGGAAGGGATTAGTATCGTTTACAGCTGCTGGTGAAACAATGCAGACTGAACTTGTGGACTGAAGCCACATAGCAACTTTCTCTATGGGCTTGCAGAGATAATCCTTTGTTATACTTGAAGGTGACAGCGTGTATGAAGGACTTAACTGTAAACATCAATATGACTCAAGTTAGGTAGGCTAGAGAGTCACGATGCCTAGACCTATCAGTCCCTGGCTAAATTCATTATCCATGTTTTGGTATTCTGATATTCATCTTGCCCACCATTTGATGTCATCCTGTTTCCTCTCAGCTGTTTGACTCCTCTTCTCTGGATCACATCAAGACTTTCAAAACAGAGAGACCTGTCAACTCTGCTGCCATCTCCCCTATCATGGATCATGTAAATGAAGACTTGCACAGTACTATGTGTATCACACTAAGATATATGCCTTTATTTGGTGTTTTGTCATAAGACCATGTCACAAAAAAAAACTCTCTTCACTGACCTTTAACACTTTTGGTGTTCAATGATTCAGGTGGTAATGGGAGGTGGACAGGAGGCCATGGAGGTCACCACTACCTCCACCAGGATTGGCAAGTTTGAGGCCAGGTGAGGTCAAATGTGGCAGTGGCTGATCAGAGATTATGAAGGAAAACCTCCGCTAGTAAAAGAAATTTGTTTAAAGCCCATCACTGAGTGTTATGTCTATGATGTTGGGCACTGTTCGGATGACTGTTCATGTCATCCAGGAAATAATTGTCAGTTTCACATTATCCTGGCTCTGTTGGTTCTTTGAAAGTCTCACGGGACTTGTCACGGCAACATGTCCATAATCTCAAACCTGTTCAGGGCCAGGTTAGTTCTCAGTGTAAACAAGATAACTTCAGATTTAAATGGTCTTGGAGCAGAAAGCAACTGACTGACAGATTATAGTAACACCAGTTTAAAGAAAACAGATGGTATTGAGAGATCAACAGAACCATTCAATTATATGTTTATTACTGAGGTCATAGTTAAAGGTGGTGGTATACTGGACTAGCTACATAGATACGGTCAGAATATTAGGAACACCTAAATATAATGTAGTCCAGTACAACACTACCTTTAACTATGATCTCAAAATAAATGCATAATTGACTTTATAGATTTGAAAATTTCATCAACATTTTTGAGCTTCATAAATACAGATGTTAAAGCGAAGTGTTGCATTGAAGTGCATACAACTGTACAGGTGTACCTGGTGAAGTGGCTGGAAAGTGTACGTTGCTTGGAAGTTATAAGCAAGTTTAATGAAAGCTGTCATTAGAAACTTGAGGATTGCTCATTTGACCTAGGATGATCTTAATGTCCAGAGAACACCCTCTAGTTATGTATGTCAAGGTTTTTGTGTTGAAGTGGTAACCTGCTTTTCCTTTTCTATTTTCAGGTTCTTTCATGCTGCCTATGAAGAGGAGTTTGGCAGGGTCAAAGGTCATTTTGGTCCAATCAACTGTGTGGCATTCCACCCTGATGGCAAGAGGTAAAAGATAACCATGCTTCTGCTACAGTCCTAAAATGTACAGTAGTCTAGTTAAAACTCTTGTCTGTGTCACGGTGCTAACATGTTTCTCTCACTGTGGTTATTGTCTGCAGTTACAGCAGCGGAGGAGAGGACGGATACGTAAGGATTCATTACTTTGACCCTCAGTACTTCGACTTTGAGCTGGAGGCATAAACAGTCAGTGTCTTTACACAGCTTTGGGTACCATCACAATCAGTCCAATCAGGAAAGAGGAAAACAGACTCAAGCGTCAAATAAAGGAACATGCTCAACAGAGGTGATCATTTGTGAATGCAACAGAGTGTGGCACTTTGTTGGACTAGCTTATGTAGCATCATTTAGAATCCGTATTTGGTGGCAGGAGAAGCACATTGTTCAGTTGTTTTGCCTGGAATGTACAAAGCTATCATGACTGGACTTCACCACACACTCCCTGCTTCCTTAAGTTTATTTAAATCTGATTCTGCTATTAAGTAGACTCTTAGTTACTGCATCTTGTGTTGTAAACCATTCCCCACAAATCTCTATTAAAATTACTAATTCAAGTTGTGTCTGTATACAAACAAACCTTGACAAGGTTATGTAATGCAAAATAAATGCTGTGTGTTAAAATACGTTTTAGTTTGTGATGGTGGTATATTGCAAGTTGATATTCTAACTCATGTAAAACATGTTTGAAAACTGTCTCAAAACATTTTGCTGTAAATTAACCTGGGAGTGGGGGGGGGTGGCTCCATTTAATTTTTTTTAATCACAAAGTTAGGATAATGCACATTTCACAAGGATACAACTCCAAACAATCACATGTAAAGGGCCATGTATCAACTCACTCCACTTTTATGTAAAATAGTACAAAAACAAGTCACTTGCTGCCCGACAACACTGGAGAGTCACACTCACTCGCACGTTAACATCCAAACAATACAGGACGCAAAAATCAAAGATAAAACATGGACCAAGAAAACAGGCCAAAGGGACTGACTGCATTCATGATTTAAAATAACTTGCCAAGTAGAAGTGGGACTGCCTGAATAGTGGTGAGTGACTAGGCAGAGGGAGAGTAAGAGGCACATGCTGAAGGTGACATCATTCTATACATGCACAAACTGATCAACTAATACAGCAAGACAGATGTTTGCCAAATCCTGCTTATTTTAACAGTATCATAAATAGATAAAACAAAGTCTTTTTGCATATCAATTCTAGAATTATGAATCTACATCTCTGCAGGTATTTTAGCTTGAGCCCCACAAACATGTTTAAATCTGGAACACCATGATAGGACCACCACCACCACTCCGGGTGGTTTTCTGCACATTAAAGCAGACCTGGTCCACACAACAGTTAGACATGGGGTGGGGGCAGGGACGGGGGCAAAGTTCCAATCAGAAATTTATGCTTTTATCAGTAATCAAATAATCGGATGTGGCTAGTTAAATTTCTGATTAACACCCACCCAACGGGTGCTTCACAGAGCTTGGAGACTAATCTAAGTAACAGTGTAAACCAGGTTTGCCTGTAAGAACATATAATAAAAAAGGAATACAAAAAAAAGGTCTTTTCACCGCGGTAGGAGAATGCAGGAATCAGTGGGGCCTGAGGACAACAGTACAACCTTCCATTTGACCTGTACCAGGCTTCAAGTAGTCTTCACCTCCTCTTTTGGTCTGAAACACAAACAGTTGAGGGGTTCAAGCACTGAAATAGCTGGTGACACGGTCAGCTGCATCTCTTCACCTTTACAAGCTTTGACCACAAGAAGCACATTTATGCTTTGAGAATTCCTAATGTACATCAACTGTCATTCAGTAGTATCCTTATCATCTTTTCAATTAAAAATGTCAACAGTCACTAGGAACAATTTAACAAGTTCTCTATTCACGCAGTCTGACCAAAGCTGAGTATTTAATGTTTTGCCAAAAAAATAAATAAATAAATAAAAGACACCCCACAATACTAGGGCTTCCGGTATAGAGTGTTCACCTTTGTGCTGTGGAACCTAACTGTCAAGGGTGAAGTGAGTCTCATTTTGAGAAGGGTGTGGCTACGATGTGAAGAATGGCTCAAATTACAGCACCCACATTAAGTCATACAGATTACACCCCTATGGACCAAAAGAGGACAAGACATCACTCTAAAAAAACATCAGAAGTCATCTTCTGCATGTCTTTCATGACAGTTACTAATGTTAGCCTGTCAGAGCAGTGTGTGTGTGTGTGTGTGTGTGTGTGTGTATATGTGTGAGTGACCGCAACTGATGATGATACACACAGTAAACATTATTAGCAGAGGGTTTTTGTTTAGGATTAATGATACTAACTATAGCCACTAATGTTACGGTCAGCATGCCTAAAAACATAAACCACTTAGTGTTTTGTATGTTTAGATTATTTACACTGCTTTATCTTGCCTCAAACAGCCCTTCCCAATGGGGAACTGAAGCTGTTATATTTCTGTTTTTAAAGCCACCAGAATCCATTGACAAAATCAGTAATTTTACCTTGCAGGACAAGAGTTACTGGTCTACTGCTGCTGTTTTGTTAAAACTGTTGCCCTGTCAAATGAGTCTGGTGGCTTTGAAGAGAATATAGACAGATATACAGTCAGGGGAAAAAATTATTTGAACCCCAGCTGATCAGTCTACAATGTCAATGGTAGGTTTATGTGAACAGTGAGAGACACAACTATAACAAAAAAATCCAGAAAAATGCATTACAAAAAAAGTTATACATTAATTTGCATTTTCATGAATGAAATAAGTATTTGATCCCCTATCAGTCAGCAAGATCTCTGGCTCCCAGGTGTATTTTATACAGGTAACGAGCTGACATTGGGAGCCCTCTCAGCTCGTTACCTGTATAAAAGAGACCTGTCCACAGAAGCAATCAATCAATCCAGATTCCAAACTCTTCACCATGGCCAAGACCAAAGAGCTTTCCAAGGATGTCAGGGACAAGATTGTGGACCTACACAAG
>NW_018128080.1:131928-143394 GCF_001952655.1 Monopterus albus | reverse complement strand
AAAAATGCAGATGAGCTGAAGGCCACTGTCAAAGAAACCTGGGCTTCCATACCACCTCAGCAGTGCCACAGACTGATCACCTCCATGCCATGCCGAATTGAGGCAGTAATTAAAGCAAAGGGAGCCCCTACCAAGTATTGAGTACATATACAGTAAATGAACATACTTTCCAGAAGGACAGCAATTCACTAAAAATGTTTTTTATAGGTCTTATGAGGTATTCTAATTGATTGAGATAGTGAATTTTTGGGTTTTTGTTAAATGTGGCCAAAATCATCACAATTAAAAGACCCAACGGCTTAAACTACTTCAGTCTGTGTGTACTGAATTTATATAATACACGAGTTTCACTATTTGAGTTAAATTACTGAAATAAATTGACTTTTCCACGATATTCTAATTTACTGAGATGCACCTATAAATGACTGGAATGCTCAACTTGTACGTTCCATTGTGTAACTGAAGTAGCAACATCTTGACCTCCATTGGTCCATATGGGTGTACATTTTTATTCACATTCCACAACATATATAAAAAAAAAAAGGATAAAAACCACTAGGATGCGACATGCCCAGTTTAGAGTTTAGGTCACTGGATAAATTCCACACAGAAGTCTACTGAATGTAGCACAGCTGTTGTTCCCATATCCTCAACAGGAGAAGTTTATGTTGTGAGCCTAATGTGGCTCTAAACTGAGTTTCCTGTAGTGTAAATAAACTCAGCTTTCAGTTTATTCACTAGTGTATATTCACTGTAGTGATGCACACTGAGAACCACTGTTACTATCCACAAGTTTTCACAAATCCAGATTTTAAAAATGTTCCTGCTCCAAGACCATTTAATCAGAACCATATTTTCTCACCCTGATGTGTCCATCTTCTCTTCCTCCTTCTCTTCCTCTTTCACTTCTAGGAGGAAAAGCAACACGTCAAATAAATGTGTTCATCTATAAACAACAGCTTGTCCTGTGACTGAATCTCACCTTTCTTTTCCTCTCCTTCTTTCTCTTCCTCCTTCTTCACGTGGTTGCCTTCGTTCCTGCGGCCTCCTCCCTGCCCCTCTGCTTCATCCTCAGAGTCGGAGAATTCCTCTTCACAGGCTATCCTCTTGTCATGGGCCCGGACTAGAAACACAACACCAGCACAGGTCATTGACACCGGACACAGACTAACCCCGTTTTAAGACAACTGTATGTCTCTACAGGTCACTTACTGGAGATGCGTTTGTCTGGGTCTTCTTCATCCTCATCTCCGCTGTGTGGGTGGGGAGCATCCTCAGGGATTGCCTGCATCTGAACACCGGGGGCATGTGGCAGCATACGGAGATTTTCAAACAATCTTTGCTTGATCTTCTCCAGGTACTCATTCGTGTTCTGGTTGGTCATGTTGGATGGACTGATGTGCAGCTTGAAGTCAGGCCCAAAGTATTCAAAGTAATCATTGTAGGGCAGCTCGTTGGGGATGGAGCAGTCCAGGGCGACAGCTGTTTCAAAGGTCCAGCAACGGGCAACATTACGAATGGTGTAGCCTCCGCCGCCCAGCATCAGCAGGGGCAGGTTGAAACCTTTGATGTACTCCACACATTTGGCGTGACCTAGAAGAGTCAACACACATGTCAAATTTTCAATCTTACAAAAGCATTTTTGAGTACTGTGGAGTGTACAGTGTTTATACCTTTGATGGTGACGTTGAAACAGCCTAGTCTGTCTCCAGAGAGAGAGTCAGCCCCACACTGGAGTACCACTGCACTTGGCTGGTACATCTCCATGACTTTAGCCATGATCTAACACACAAATAAATTCACAACCTTGCTCAGAGGAGGAGTCTGAATTTAGAGATTAAAGACCCCCTAAACATTTTTGTATGCCCTAAAATGTCAGACTTCTACTGTCCTGACTGGTGCATGTGCACAGTTCGTCACTGACCAGGCGTTTTCACATTCTGCTTAAGGGGGCAGTGTCGGCCCACTTCCTAGAAAACGTGATTTCAAACGTATGCAGGAAAACCAAATTTGTGACAACACAATTCTGAAAGCCAATCACAAATCGTTATGCAAATGCGGATGTTGTTGAAAAATTTCAATCAGGTTTTAGGCCCCGTCACAGCACTGAATCCGCATTACTGAAGGTCCTTAGTGATATTACTCTGGCCCTTGATGCCAAGCGCCCCATTATTTTAGTTCTCCTTGATCTATCAGTAGCGTTTCATACCGTCGATCATGCAGTTCTTCTCTCCCATCTGGAACATAACGTTGGCCTGAGTGGTGTGGCCCTACATTTGTTTACTTCTTTCCTGACAAAAAGGACCTTCCCTGTTGTTATTGGCGACTGTTCTTCCACCTTCCGGCGTCCCGAAGGCTCGGTTCTGGCCCCGTTACTCTATCTATCTATCTATCTAGCTAGCTATATGTGTGTGTGTGTGTGTGTGTTTCCACTTGGCCCAATCATTTCACAGCACAACGTTCACTTTCATTTTTATGCGGACGATGTTCAGATTTACTTGCCGCTGATCCAATGTGATTCGAATGCCCTCATCCCATTACATAACTGCCTTTGTGATATTAAACACTGGCTATCACAGAATTTCCTCCACTTAAATGAAAGTAGGACTGAATACATTGTTTTTAGTCCTGACTCCTCCGCTGTTGTACCTAATTTAGGCGCCTCGGCCCTATTATTTACTGATACTGTGAAAAACCTAGGAGTATTATTTGACAGTAGCCTCAGATTTGACAAACAGATCAGATCTGTGGTCAAAACCAGCTTCTGTCACCAGAGGCTTTTAACCAAGTTGAAGCCCTTCCTGTCGCATGTGGATTTAGAAAAAGCCATTCACGCTTTCATCACTTCACGACTTGATTACTGCAATGCCTTTTATATACTGGATTACTGCCATGCCCTTTATATTGGAATCAACCAATCTCTCCTTTGGAAGCTTCAATTGGTACAAAACGCTGCTGCCCGTCTGTCAAATACTCCCTATACCTTTGATGGTGACGTTGAAACAGCCTAGTCTGTCTCCAGAGAGAGAGTCAGCCCCACACTGGAGTACCACTGCACTTGGCTGGTACATCTCCATGACTTTGGCCATGATCTAACACACAAATAAATTCACAACCTTGCTCAGAGGAGGAGTCTGAATTTAGAGATTAAAGACCCCCTAAACATTTTTGTATGCCCTAAAATGTCAGACTTCTACTGTCCTGACTGGTGCATGTGCACAGTTCGTCACTGACCAGGCGTTTTCACATTCTGCTTAAGGGGGCAGTGTCGGCCCACTTCCTAGAAAACGTGATTTCAAACGTATGCGGGAAAACCAAATTTGTGACAACACAATTCTGAAAGCCAATCACAAATCGTTATGCAAATGCAGATTTCAAGTTGACCTGGGATCAGCTAGAACTAACGTTTGAGTGATAGGAGTGTGTTCATTAAAGTTGACTGTTGACACTATATATGCCGAAGTGTGCAGTTTTTGTATGTAAACCAGATCCTGCTATTTAGCTAACAGTGAGATGGTGTGAGACATGTACCATTATTAACAGCTCATTTGCTAGGGCGATGTCTTTTAGTCTGTTGTCTTACATTTACACTTTGATATGGAAGTCTCCCATTAGCGTTTGATATTATACTGTGTGCTAATAATAATTGAATATTCATAAATCCTGGAATGCACAATGAAGGGCAAATGTTGAGGCCTATTACAGATATTTACTGAACTTTTTTGAGTTAAAACTGCTAGACTATATACTGTTTATAGCAGAGTATTTTTATATGCAAACATAAATATTAAAATGTCTCTGGAGTGGAACTTAAAGTGGTATTTAAAACAAACTTACAGGTTTGAAGATGGCTTCATAGGAATCGTCATCAATGCCGTCTCTAAGCGGGTAATTTACTGCATAGTATTTGCCTTTTCCAGCTCCAATGTCCTGAAAATATTAGACATATCACTACATTAATGCCCATATACACACACAACACAACAACTGGGGTGTGTTCCAGAAAGGTGGTTCAACAACTGAGTTGACAATGTTTCTGCTATATGCATTTTAAGTGGCAGTATGCTGCTGCTTAATTTATTGCCGCCACTGCTTCAGAATTTTATGCAATATCATAAAATCGCAATTACACCATTTTGCATAGGGCTTTTCATTTGAAATTACAGGAACAGGAAGTGGAGACAGATGGGGACACCCGGCTGAGGCGAGAGCGAAAGCGAGAGAGAGAGAGAGAGAGAGGAGGGTAGACTGAAGTAACTAACATTAAGTCAGATTTTACTGTTTAACCCTAACAACCAATCGGACACAATCTGTCCAGATTTGTAGGAAAAATTGACACCCCTTACTCTTGGTTCTTTAGCTCCCAAAGTAACGTTACTCATTGCCTTGTCATGAATCGCATGTCAAAATAAACAGCATCACCAGTCCTTTCCAATGATGATGGTATATTTGCTAGTGTGTGCAACAAATGTTTGTGAAGTAATCAGGTTTTGAAATGACAAAACTCATAAGTGATTAGCTATCATATCAAATTATGATACTGATAATTTGATTATCATATCAAATAGTTCTGACTATTCTGGAAAAATTACTGATATCCATTTATTACTACTAGATCTCAATGTTCTAAATCTTGTTTTGTAGTCGATTTTCACTTTATTTAATTTACATATTGCCATTTATACAATAGATGTTTCAGGGCAGGGGAACTGACTGACAACCTGACAGTTGTCTTCATTACAACAGAGTCTCAGTATTAGAAAGATGGATAAGCAGTCTGCATAGCTCTTATTCTGAGCTGAGGAGGAACTAACCATATCCGTATGAATGTGAGGGTTGCTTCGTCCGTACCCTGATGACGAATTTTCTAACCAGTAACATTAGTAAACATAGCTAGGTCTTGATAAACTAATTCGATTGCAGCAGTATATAATGATAAGATTAATATTCAATGAGGATTTTAGTATTTCTGCTAGGATTTGACTTCCCCAGCAGCAGCGCAAGGGTGGGGGTGGATGTCTCCAGCAGTCAGAGTGAATATGACAACCTTTTTTTTTTTTAATTATGAAAAAGTGAAACTCAACAGTTAAACAAGCTTTAGAATATATTTATTGAAATCTAGCAATAATGACTAGATGCTGTATTTTGTTTTCCAGTACAGTCAGGACTATCCAGATCTACCATAATTTGATAAAATAGCCTATCACTTGTATAAGTTGCAATACCTAATTACTTCACAGACATTTTGCTGCACAGACTAGCATCACTGGAAAAAGTTGTTCCAGCTGTTTATTTTTGACATGCGATTTACAACAAGGCAATGAGTAACATTATGTTGCGAGCAGCGGTAAGCTCGTTACTCAAAGCAACTTGTTACAAAACAGTGACGTGTGCATGCACAACTACAAATGTTAAATCTCAAACCAATTTCAAACCAATCTTTACCATGGTCGAATGCTGAAATAGCGGCAGCAATATTTTTGCGGTGGCAGGACACCACTGCACTGGGATTTTGATTCAATATGTGCTTTAATATGAACTATATGAATAGGAAAATTCTTCTGCATGGTAGGCAGCTTCTTCAGGCTCAGCAGGAGGGCAAACTGACTGACAAAATGGCAGCTGCTATAATATCCACAGAGTCACATTGTAAAATAAAAACAGGCAATACAGGCTATAGATTTTATTCTAAGTTGAGGATGAATCCACACTGTGTAAATGTGAGAGACTGCTGCCTTTACACTGATGACTGATGGATCACAAACACAATCACATTAGTAAAGACAGGTCTTGGGTGACAAACTATTAAACAATTATCTAACTGGGATTTTTATTCTCTTCACCTAATGTAAATTTCTTATAATTAATATGCTCCGATCTGCACTTCACTATAAACTGTAGGAATGAGGAAATGAAATGACGTCAAACATCTTCTGCAGGAGGGAGGACATGCAGAGCAAGTCTGGGTTTCAAGATGGCTGGCAGAAGAAAATCTGCCAGCCAGCAGCCTACATTAATGGATTAAGTTACCGTGGCAAGTGATCTCAGTTTCTAGAACTTGAAAACCCCGAGTTCCCCTCATTTCACCAGAAAAAAAAAAACCTCACCTAAATTGCTTTTGGGAATACCCCCCAGGTTTGTAGAAGAGAAATGAGAACAACTAACCCTCAGGTCTCCTGTGCCAGGGAAGTACTCCCCATACTTGTGGAAAGAGACGGTCATGACCCTGTCTGTGGTGTAGAAGGCCTCCTCCACTCCATCACCATGGTGGATGTCAATGTCTATGTACAACACCCTCTGGTGGTACCTAGACGGAAAGGAAGATTCCGTCAGTGACATCTTAAAGAGGCATTCAAGTTCTAACAGACAAACAGAATAAGCCCAAAATAAATATAAACATAGGAAACGGCCACCAGTCAGGTGCGGAATGCATTTTAGCAGGCAAAAAGACCTCTAACCTAGGTATATCCAGGTGTATTTAACACCAACACACAGTATGTAGCCTCATGTAGCAAAAGTGATGTATCACTATGCAAAACCAAATAAATAGCCATAAAAAAAAATCTAACAGGGCACACTCTAAGAAGGAACCTTGGCTAAACTGTCTTTTTGATTGTGTGCTTCAGGTGCAGATGTAATCCATCTAAACCATTCTGAAAATATACAGGCCAGATTTCTTTTGGGATTCAAAAGAACTAAGAAGCCACCAGATGGCTGTGGATACAGAATTGTTAAATACAAAGTAAATTCAGCAGCAACGGCAGCTTACTTAAGCAGTTCAAGTATGGCAAGGACAATGTCGTTGACGTAGCAGAAACCAGAGGCCTCAGACTTCTTGGCGTGGTGGAGTCCACCTGCCCAGTTGATGGCAATGTCGGTCTGCTGCTTGTTCAACTTCACTGCTCCAGCTACAGGACACAATGTATGGAGAAAAAATACAATCCTAATATAACGGACTTTGGTGAGTTTAACATTTAAATAGAAAATTAATTAATGATCATTCTAACATATTGTTCATGGTGAAGTAGTATTAGTTTAAGGCCTATAGTACTGACTTTTTCCAGTTTTGGAAACTGGACCTGCACAAATCTCACAAATGTCTCTCCTGTATGATGACGCGTGCATCAGAGAGATTATGGGAAGTGTGGTTGGAGTAACATACCGACAGAGCCACCTGCTGAGAGCTGGCAAAACTCAAACAGACCGTCGAACACTGGACAGTCCTCTCCGACATTAACTGTGAGAAACAGCACAGGACACACGGCTTTAACAGAAGTGCACAGCAAGAAAATGTCAGTGGAATGTGTAATGGAAGAAGATCACACTCACATCTCTGCATCTGTTTGCTGTACTCCGACATGTTGTCTGGTCGGATAGACCTCAGGAACCTAATGTAGTCATCACTATGGTACTTTGTCATCTCTTCACTATTGGCTTTGTGTGGTCTCTGGAATCAAACAGAAAGGTAAAGAGGAACAAGGTGAGAGCTAAGGATGAAATGGTCACAGGTGTCAGTAAACCATGATAAAATCTGACAGTTCGTATTACTGCTTCAATTTTTATATATCATTAAAACCGTGGTTGATTACCATGCTTTGAAAAACTTCTCTGATGAAGAATTAAATACTGTCCAGGATGCAAATGTTACTTCTCTATAGAGGCCTCCACTCTTGAGTAAGCAAGGCTGTGTTCATAAGTTAAAAGCCCCATCCAAATTGGAGCTGGCAAAAGAGGGGTTAGTTGAAATGGGTAACAAAAAAGATAATGTCCTGAGTTAAAGATGCTTTCCAATTTGTTTCCAAATCTTTATCATGTTCCATAATTTATCATAGCCCATTTGTGCATGTGGCACCCGCTGCAAAGCCTGACAGGCAGTCTGGAAGGAAAGGAGAAGTGAACACTGCATGTGTTTGTTTTTTTTTTGTTTGTTTCTCCTTCAATACTGGTAATAAGCACTTGTGCATGATATGGTAACCATCAATGCTCATACTATGATATACTGTGACACCAATATACTGCTGCAACCCTACTTTTTTTAAATATAGATATTTACACCGATCAGCCATAACACTATGACCACCTGCCTAATACCGTTCACATAGGAGTCAATGTGGCAGTTGGTTGTCACTCGTGCCACTCTGCAGCTCACTGTGCATCTTCTGTGAATCCATTTGCTTCTACAGTCAGGAAGAGCACAGATGTGTCTACAATTCAGTGAAAAACTTATTAAAAGGAGTGAAAACTGTGGACGCCTGGACAAATTAGAGAGAATTTTTTAGACCAATTCAACAGCCTCACCACTCTAGGTGTGATATCACCACTACAGCGCCTGACTCTTTCTCTTCATAGAGACCACCTTTGTGGACTGAATGTTCACTTGCTGCCTAATATACCCCACACACTGATGGGTGCCACTGTAACAGAAAGTCAGTGTTATTCACTTCACCTGCCAGTGGTCAGGATTTATTGGAATCAGGAGACAGGGAGCACACTTGTATTTCTGTTGAAACAATGCTCTTATAGGCAAATTTTTCTTCTGGAGATGTCATTATAGCCTAGTTTACCAGCAGGTTTAAGCTTCTCCTGCCAGTTAACCACAGCATGTTGTTACTCTGGATTTGATGTGTGCCAGCTTGCACTGCAAACGATTCCTCTTACTTATAACTCCTCATTGAAATGTTTTCTCTGCACATTTTTGTTCGCTTCCTAGTCCTGTTTGGATCGATGCATATCACAGAAACAGTTGGTAAATGGCTCTCCGGTGCACTTTAACAGAGATGGGTAAACAAACCAGACTCGCATAACATTAGGCTATGCAAAACCAGCCACATCTTTGCAGCAGTCTTTTCTTTTGTAAAATGTCTGAAAACACTTCTAATAAAGTACAAATCTCCCCTTTATGTGGCTTGTCCTAATGGGTTTTGTTGTCCTTTTCTCCTTGTTCTGCAATTTGCTAAACAGATCCGACATTAATGTACATCCATGTGATGAAGTGGGTATGAGCCCCTCCCTGACCACAGGGGGAAGAACGGAGCAAAATGCTGTTTGGCACACCAAAATGAGGAGAAGACACGACAAACTGCCAACCTGAAGCTACCTTCTAGTGTAATGCACACTGGCTGATAAAAAAATAAAATACAATAAAATAAAAAAAAGGCTCAACTAGAAGAGTGTCAGTCGACTTGACAGGTCTCTCAACTAATGACTTGACTATTCAACTATTACGATGCAGCCCTAATTAAATCCATTATGACCAAAAGTTTGCTGAAAAGGTCCTTCTTTGTTTTAATGCAGTCAAAATGTCACTAGAATATTTCTTACATGTCAAGCTGTGCGTTTCACTACACACAATTATTTTCATGCCAGCACGTTTTACACCTGAGAATTCAGATTTCTTTTTTTAAATCCACATCAATCTACACAGCAAGCACTTACTGCAGAGAAGCAAAGTTTGTGTAATATAAAGCCGCAACCTGGAAACATCTGTCAAAAACATTTGCCTCAGCTCATTCATGCCCCATACTTCTCTGTTGGTTACTTTTCGCAATTAAGTTGCCAAGCCTTGAGTGGTTAAGCACACCAATAATACTCCAGCTAATTTTGGACTAGCTTTAAAAATTATGGTGCAGTGTCATTACAGCGCAAAGAAAATGCTAATCTTGACAAACAATAGTGACACTTGCAATTGTGTCTTAGGTTTGAGTGAAGATGTGCGACTCACATAGATCTCCATTTTCCTGTAGAGTCCATAGTTGAGAAGGAGGTTGTGTGTCATGCGGATCCTGTGGGGCTTCATGGGATGACCCTGGCCATAGTAATAGTTCCCCACATCACCTTGGCGAGAAGAGATAGGTTTACATGACAAAATCTGCTTTAAAACCTACAGTTACAATGTATTTTGGTACTTGTGTGAAGATAACATAAAGCTCCATTCAAAATATACCCAATTTGAGAATTTTATGAATCAGGCTGAACTTGCGCACAATTTGGCCTAACCTTATATCCAAGCCATCAAGTTGATCCTATTAAAACTTTTGACAGATTTCCCGTTATTTACACAAACCTTAAAAGCACAATACAATGTGAACAGTGATATGTGCTAAAATCTGAGCAATAATTAGCTAACTAGTAGAAAAAGAGATGGGCAATTAATCTGGATTGCAATGTTCTACGTTTACATTGGTGCCATTTTCGTAAACGTGCTCATGCACACAAGTAAAGCGAAATGCAATGCAATACAATGCAATACAATACAATAGTGGATACACACTTTTATCTGACGTTAGCGTTACACCAAAACTTTTCGCTAAACAATCAAACTGGCAGCCGGTGCCTCGGTCCCCAGTTCTCTGAAGTTGTCAGCGAGTTGAGGGGAACACACTAATATGATTAGCGCCGGATAGCTTGAGGACTCCCCTATGATCCTACAATGACCGAATCGGCGCTCATGCCCCAGTCACAATACAATGAAAGTTTAAATCAATTAAGGAATCTGGTCTCATAATTGGGTTACTTGAAACTGAGATAAACACCAGATGTTTTAACGTTACAGCGTGCATTTTCAAGCTAACACTGAGCTAATCGTACCATGTAGCTAAGTCAAGATAGCTTAGCCAATTGAGCAAGCTAATGTTAGCTCACTACACCGGCTAGCTAGCCTGGCCGCACGGCACACTTTAAAAAGGGAAATACAAGTAAATTTTCCTAAGCATTTACACGCCTTCAAAACAACTGCAATCATCATGAAAACCTGACTGCACAAGTCGAATATTTACCGTCATAATAGTAGCAAACTTTTTTCTTTGTTCCTTGAGACAACGCCATTTTACTTAAATTACTCCACAGTGTCGTGCCCACCAGCTCCTCTGTAGCACCAGGGAGTTAGCATTGAGAGCTTGTCAACCAATCACAGACACTCAGTCGCCCAACTGGGAGACGCCGGCTTAACAAACCGAGGACCCCCGAAGTTGCAATACTACTAGCTTTGCAGTGGGTGAAGGAAAATAAGGTTACTATGGGATTAATTTGTTCTGATAATTCGTCGGACCTCTCTGGTATTAACTCGGGCGTATCTGAGACAAGACATATTAGATAAGATATTAGTGTCCTTGCGGAAGATGAGTAAGAAAGACGTCACAGTTAGCTTTTTATGTGTTCCAGCTCATGTCGGAATTGATGGTAATGAGGAGGCTGCTGCTGCTGCTAAGCAGTCTTTAAAAATTTATGTTACCAGGCATACCCCTATTTATAGATTTGAAATGAACTCCCTTATTAATATTCATATTCAAAAAGTTTGGCCTGGTACTCCTCTGCTCTCCGTAAGAAGAGTTTTTCATAGCCTGGAAAGATAGTTTAATAACTGAAAAGTAAAAAAGCTGAAAAGTAAAATAGACCCACTTTTAATAATATATAAAAAAAAGCCCTTCATAGTGCCAGAACCGCATTTTATTCATCACTGATTGAGGA
>NW_018128080.1:122118-129283 GCF_001952655.1 Monopterus albus | reverse complement strand
AAGATGTTCCTTTTTGATAAAGCTTATAGTTAGGGCTGGATCAGGTGACCCTGAGCCTTCCCTTAGTTATGCTGCTATAGGCCTAGGCTGCTGGGGGGCCCCATGATGCTCTGAGTTTCTCTCCTCCCCTCTCCTCTCCTTTCCTCTCCTCTCTCCCTATGCATCTATATGCCACCATTATACATCACTAACTTTGTGTCTTCTCTCTCCCGTAGTGTGTCCTCTCTCTCTCCCTGTACCTTTCTGCTGGTAGCCCTGGCTCTGGAGCTCTATGTTCCTGACGAGCAGTCACCAGCCACATCAACCTGACCAGTGTTTGATTGTTTGTTGTGTCCTGTTGCTTTTCTTCTTTTGTCTCTCCTCTATCCACTCACCCCAACCGGTTGAGGCAGAAGGCCGCCCACCAAGAGCCGGGGTCTGTCAGAGGTTTCTTCCATTAAAGGAAGTTTTTCCTCCCCACTGTCGCCAAGTGCTTGCTCAAGGGGGATTTGTTTGCGTTTTCCCTCTGTAATAATAGTGATAACAGTAAGGTCTAGACCTTACTTTGTAAAGTGTCCTGAGATGACTTTTGTTGTGATTTGGCGCTATACAAATAAAATTTGATTTGATTTAGAAATGAGGAAAGTGTAGTAACACAAAACAGGTAAACACCCTACAGGTCTTTGTCCACACTGTAGTCAGACAGAGACTGTAGAGCGTCCTGTTCATATGCAGTGGTTATAATGAGCAACATGCTCGAATGATAGCTACACTGGAAAAAAGAAGAATACTAATATATCACTAGAGTCTTTTGGGCAGCAATTGTAAAACAGCATATAGAGTTGTTATTATTTATTTGGCAGATATAGGTATTTTGGATAGGATTTAGTAGTTTATGCAGTTCTAAGAACTTTTTATATATTCCTACGGCTCTGTTATCATTCCACACTGCAGCCCAGGTGGTGGTAATGCACCTTAGGTTAGCTTGCAAACCGCCAATAAACACCATAAGAAGAAGAAGAAGTTGCAGCTACAACCTTTCTACAAGACCAGCACACACAGTACAGTGTTGTTTTATTTAGTGTTGCACTGCAGAATGAAATTGTTTACCTGCCTATAACTATAATCTTGAACTGCTGATAATTAGTTAGTCAAGTCAATTTAGGACACATGAAAATCTTTTGTCATGCCCTTTTCTACAGAACAATAATCTAGGGTTTATTTTGTACCTATTTGGAGGACACTTTATATTGTGGTTAGGGATTTTTGAGAACAATAGCATAAAAGCAAGGTTCCTAAAAACAAACGATCTTCCCCCCAGAGACTGTTGAATGACCAGCTTTTTTTTTCTGAGAGGCGGTCTATAGGCTACTTGATCATCATGACATCCCTTGCTGCAAGGTTGGCCAGAAGTTCCATTATTCCATTTTATTTGTTTAATCCCCCAAAACAGTGTCTTAGCTTTCTTTGTCTTAAATTAATAATGTAGACAATAAAGCTTAATGTAAGCACAAAAAGTTTTTGTGGATTTCCATTACTACCAATGGTTTTAATTACTTCGTTTTATTTATGTAGGCTAGTTTAAACATGCAAGGTCTTCCTGGCTGCACTGGTAGCCAGGAATTTGTTTTTGTTTTATTTATTGATTTATTTTGTTCTTCCAAATCACAAGACATTTTTAAGTGAGTTAAGCCATAATAATAACTTTGGACTGACGAAAAGGAAAAAGAACACATTTAGGCCTGTACCTTTACAGCAGATGACAGTGGAAGACATTTCCTTTTATGTGCATTATATAACAAAGTTAATCTGTATGTACATGTGTATATTATAGAAGATACAGCATATTTTGGCCATTAAAATGTTATAAATAATGCTAGTGACATGAACCAAGGCAGAATATATAAGTGTAAGGATGCAATAAAGATGATTTTATCCAAAATCAAGAATGTTTTGGAGTACAGTATAACCTTTTTTTATATAAAAGCATGTTTTAGGTTGTCAAAAAGCAGTTTGCTAAGTCTACTTGGCTCAGAGTTCCTTTTAACTTATGATTATGAAGACACTGATTTTTTTGGAATCATCTACACAACAGTTTCCTGTGCATGTGTATGTCATGGTCTGTAATTTGAAGGGTGTTTAAAATCTTTTTATTTTATTTTATTTGTTCAAAGAACTCACTGTCATGTTTTATACTGCAGTGTACAGTGGGACTAATAATGTAAACCAATGCAGGGTTAGTAATCACGCCTGATTCTTAACAGCGTTCTGGCTTTAGCAAGCAAAACCGGTCAGTAGAAAATGAGCTGTGTGACATTCCAGCTCATGTCCACCAGGTGGCCGTGTAAGCTCACTCGTGTTAGACTGTAACGTCCAAATCTCTGCGGACCCTGTCACTGCTGAAAGAGAAATGCAGCACCTCTGAAGTGATCGACTGCAGAATCTTATGTACAATGTCCAGTGCAAAGAAAACAGCGATATAGTGAATGTTAAGAAAAAAACTGTAAAGGTTAACTCCAGATGGAGCATGTATGACCGATTTCTTTTGTGACAACATTGCCTGCAATTTAAATACTATTAATAGAAAAAATTATCTACTGTTGAAGGGTAACAAATGTATTTACTACATGAGACAAAAAGCTGTTCCAACTGGGAGCACCAGCTTTGTTTAAAAGATGCATAATTGTTTGAAGTCTGGGTCCATTTGTGCCTCCGATCTCAGCTCATCATATCGCCATGTGAACTTGATTAGTGTTCCCATAACAGGACTGTTCGGTTAACCATCTCCAGGAAGTAACTCACCTTGAAATGAAAAAATAAGGGAGGGGGCAGAGGTAGTGGTGCTGCTCTGAGGGGCTACAAAACTAAAAGGCCAGGGGCCAATGGAGCCAACATTATGGTGTTGGTGTGATTGGTTGTCACCAAACCAGTCAGCCAAATTCCTGGCTGTTTCACAGCTTATCACAGGACGACCCACGTGACATGTCCAAGAACTGCCATGTGTAGTAATGTGACACCTAATTCCATAAGAAATGTATAAATACAGGGGCTTTATAGTCAGGAGTGGGTTGTCGTAATTTTAAATGGCTGTCTTTTGCGTGTTTAGTTGAGCTACTAGACTACTTCTAGTGGCTGTTAATAGTACTCCTCTATGAACTCTTAATGTGACAGGCATGTTCCAGTTACTCTCATTAAAGTATGCTAATTTGGGATAACAAATCTAATGCATGATGCAAAAAACTATCAAGACACATAAGCGGGCAGGTAACCAACATTTATTTACCATTATCAACTTTACAATAAAACCAGTAACATCTGTCAACATTAGCAAAATAAAGAACAGAAATCAGTCCAATGTATTTACAGAGATAAAGCAGGTTCAGGCTCACACACGACAGATAAACAACTCTGCTTCATATCAAACCGCAACAGTGAACATAGCAAGCTTAAGTGTTTTTTTTATAGTAAGGTAAAAATAAAAAAAAAATTCTTTAAACAAACAAGACATAGGTTCTCTGAATCTTTAAGACGGTTCTCTATAATACACCACAAAATACTTCAAATTTGGGTTAAAATATAAGAATGTAAAAAGTTGGCAAGTCTTTTAATTTTCTGCTTTCTTTTTTTTAAATTTAACAGTCATTTCAAGTGGTGGTGGTGTCCTAGTAGCTCATCTAGCTTCATTTCTTCAGCAAGGAGGCATCTTCATCTTTAGGGAAATGATGCTTCCACTTCATACTTCTCCATCCATCTTTCAGCTGTCTGTACCTCATGGTGTATTTAGCTCACATTCTAGCCATTAAAATCCATTTCCACATGGCAACCAACCCGCAGCCTAAAACTCAGTCAAGGTCCAGATGTCAAGCAGTAACCAGGGAAGTGATCTAGTGAATCTAGTCTGTCGTCTCGTTATCATGACGAAAAGTGGCACGTTGAAGGAGTCTCTCACATACATGTGTATATATTTACATATACATATGTATACATATACACACATATATATATATATATTCTTAAATTTTCTCTCTTTCTTTTGAAAAACAGTTCACCCAGTTCGTTGTGAGCTAAAGGTACAATCACTCCTTCTTTTCAGAAGGAGCGGGGGTCGAGCTGCTCTCCTCTGTTGGTTTTGTGGCCTCAGGGGCTGGAGCAGCTGCCTCCTTGGCCTCCTCCTTTGGGGCCTCCTCTTTAGCTGGGGCCTCATCTGCCTTTGGGGCCTCAGCCACAGCAGCAGCCTCTTCTTTCACCTCCTCCTTCTTCTCCTCTGCAGGGGCAGCAGCTCCGTTCTCAGCAGGCTTCTCCTCAGAGGGGGCGGCAGCAGCTGCTTCCTCTTTGACAGCCTCACTCTTCTTGTTCTTCTTCAGGTTCAATTTGAAGTTAAAGGGCTTCTTGAGAGTGAACTTCTTCTTCTTCTTCTTGGGGGTCTCCTTTACTCCAGCCTCACCTTCAGGTTTGGCTGCTTCTCCATCTGCAGCAGGAGCTGGCTCAATGGTATCACCTCCTGCGCCAGCTTCAGGCTCTTTGGCTGCTTCAGCTGAGCCATTGGTGGCAGCAGCATCCCCATCAGGCTTTGTAGAGACATCGCCATTGGTTTTCACGTGCCCATTCTCCTGGAAAACGGTAAATAAATAAATAAATGCTCTGATACTAAAGCCTAACCACTTGACAGAGAATAGAATATTTGTTAAAATATTCATCATGTACATGTATTTTATACAAAGAGGACCGATTTTGGGTTTACATTTCTTATTTCTTTTCAACACATCGTCGTGCTCATCAATTAACCAACGTGTGGCTCAGAGGCGACGCCTTGCAGTACACTAATCGGGCAATAGGCGGCGGTAGCTGCACACAGACCGCCCGAGGTACCAGACAGACATGGGCTCAACAAAGACGAGACTGGAGCTCATGGACTAAATGATGAAAACACTTTGTTTGATATTATTTCTAACAAAAAACAAAAGATTTTAAAAAATAGTTAATATAATTCATTTGAAAGCAGATCAAAGTTGTTGACACTTGGCCCGTGGGCATTATTTTCATTCACAATTAACCAATACTGGTCTAAAATGTCAAATTGATGAATAAATGTGACTCATCTGACTCCAAAATCCCACGTATCAAAATGCTGGAAATTCCCCCTTTGTAAAACAGGGGACCAGACGACATCTAGGCTTGTCTTTAACAAGGAGGAGTAGTAGACTGCCTACGTGCGACAAGCTGCCCCCCTCCCCCTGTATAACCGCCACTATCACACACACACACACACACACACGTTGTGCGCATTTAAACCTCGGTGTCAAATAAACACATAGCCCACTCTCTTTACATTTGGATTCAACTTGTAAGCCGAACTTAACATTAACACGCTAGTAATGTTTAAAATCGTTTTAGGGTGTTCTGTGAGCAGCCCATCAGTGGGAGACAGCGATGTGAAAGCTCCACCTGACTTGCCCACAATGTTCTCATAGTCAAATCTAATCTTGTCAACGTCGACTTAATTAGGTAAACTGTTGATTTCGTGTGAGGAATTCAACTTTTATCGGCCTCTACGTAACACCTATATTATAAAACAATAACACGAGGTATAATTGAGTGCATTCCCTGCCCGTTGGTTTTGACAGCGGCAGCATCAACGGCAGCAGCGTTTGCCTCCGCGGCCACCTCTCCCTTGGATGCCTGGGATCCCATTGTCTTCGGTGACTTGCTGTGTCTTCTAAACCAAATTAAAAAGAAAAACTAAAAAATAGTGGTTTAAGTTAATCCAACCCCAGGGTAAGTTACGTTTCCTGCGGTGAAATGATGAAAAGTGTGCGTTTTTCGTCAAACGGCAGATACGTCCCCTCAGTGATCCTGTAGTAGAACTAATCAGCCTGGCAGAGAGAAACCCTCTAAACCCAGCACTGGTTGAGCACAACGCTTCAACATACAGCAGGTTCAACTCGTGGGCGGGAACTCCTCAGATTTGACCAATCAACGGCCGGGCTGAGGGCACGTCTATCCAACTCTGGCCAATCACGTCTAAGTCCCTAAGTGTCCGCCCCTCAAAATACCCCCCAGCAGTGAAATCAGTTCAACTTAAATGTGTTTTATAGGTATAAAAAAAGAAATGCCACCAATATAGAAGTTAAACGTTTTTTATTTTTATAAAATCATTTTATATGTTTGTATCATAATAATTTTCTTTATAGCCTGTGTGTGTTCATTTATCACTAATCTTATGATGATGGTTGAGTGTGTTCACTCAAAGATAAGATGAACAGTGTTTACCAAACTCAATACTCCCACAGCTCTCATGGATGTGCCATGAATGTGCTTACATCTTATTAGTAATAAGGGAAGAATGAAAACTAGTTCACTTTTACAGTATGGCATGTGTGTTCATGTAAGTGTTTGTTTAAGTGGCTCCATAACTGAGGACCTGGCTTGTCCCACTAGGGTATTAGTAGTCCTCATGGAAGTTGGTGTAGCCTACACATACCTGTTATATGAATGAATGTGTTTTAAAGGAAGTGCTTTTCAAGTGACAGAGTAATTGTTTTGTTTATAAAATGCAAGATATGTGAAAATTCCTGTTAAGACATTTTAGAGCTCATGGTGTGTTCAAACTGTTTATATTCAGTTTATTGTGATATAAGACTTTTTAGGCTCACATTTGACAGATTATAAATCAGATATGGAAACATTACAGATTACTTTTCAGTTTTTCAACTAATTGGTTAAGCAACTGATTGTTTCACTTCTAATTTCTACTGAGTGACTTAATTCATGGCATGAAATATTGCACTCCACTGCAGCTGTTATATTGTTGTGCATTACTTAAGCAAGAAGGGAAGTTCTATGTGTGTCTCTTTTGGTTTCCATATTGCATCTGAAATTATAGTCTGGTTCAGCACTTAGTCAGAGCTTCAGTAGTCTACAATATAACACAACAGCTCTGTCCAGGTACAGCTGAAAAGTAAAATAGACCCACTTTTAATAACATATAAGAAAGCCCTTCATAGTGCCAGAACCGCATTTTATTCATCACAGATTGAGGAAAATAAGAACAACCCCAGGTTTCTTTTCAGCACTGTAGCCAGGCTGACAAAGAGCCACAGTGCTGTTGAGCTTAACATTCCCTTAGATCTCAGCAGCAATGACTTCATGAGCTTCTTTACAAATAAAATCACAACTATTAGAGAAA
>NW_018128080.1:84571-120500 GCF_001952655.1 Monopterus albus | reverse complement strand
GTTTTCCCTCTGTAATAATAGTGATAACAGTAAGGTCTAGACCTTACTTTGTAAAGTGTCCTGAGATGACTTTTGTTGTGATTTGGCGCTATACAAATAAAATTTTATTTGATTTGATTTGACTTTTGTGATACAATGATGAATGATGATTTAATGGATTGTTCACTGCTTTCCTTTCATTGTAGATATGGGGTCACATATTTTTGGTGATCTGACTGGAGAATGGGATCAACATTTGGGCTAAAATAGCATCATGTTGTTTCCTCATTGCTCCATGACTAGATTTGTTGTTCACTTCTGCCTGTCAACATACCAGGAGCAAAATATGTCAATGTGATGATCATGCACATTCTACCTGATCATTTTGCCTTACAACAGCTATTAAAACTACACATTGCTGTTATGAGAGGAAAATAAATCAGGGTTCAATGTCAAAAATTGAGCTTTGGACCTACTGGGACCAATCAGCCTAGTTGATTTGGCAAGGCTTGAGAATACTGGGATGCATGTCAGTAGCCTGTCTTGATGCTAAATTCACCAGATCTCCAGTCTGCATGTAAGTTAAAACACACTCTCTTGACATATGTTAATCAGTGCGACAGAAAATAAGATATTCTTGCATGCTAGCATGATTAATTAATTATAAAAATGCATTTATAATGCAGTTCAGACAGTTATGTGAGTATTGCACTGCCCATGCAAACACTGACACCCAAAATGTAAATGCCATGTTATATAAAATTGCAGATACTAGATTGTTTTAAAACAATTAAGCTATCAGTTTAATTATTTAACGGTATCATGCAAAGGCATATTTAAAAATTCCCTACCTTTAAAATTGACTAATAAACACATCATATTTCATGTTGTTTATGGGGGTTTGTTTAGCCTTGGCTGGTTGCCAGCCGTGTCAACAGGATGACAAGATGCCAAGGAAATCACTATACAGTAGGTACTGGGTGGTGGACTCAGACAGAGACAGGCTAGTTGTTTCTTTATGCTATGCTAAGCTAACCATCTCCTGGCTGTAGCTTTATGTTTAACAGACATCCAATGGTATCAATATTTTCACTTATGTAAACACACTGTTCCTTAAATATGCTGCTGCAACAACCCCCACTCTCTTGGGAAGTCTTTCCACAGAAAATTTAGAAACATCATTAGTGTGCCTTTCCTTGAACTGTGGCAAAGTTGTTCACATTTACAGTAAATGTGGCAGCAAGAGTAAATGCTAGGAAGTCTGGAAGTTATGGACTTGTTGATGGTATGATAATAAGGATGACTGTATTATGGTAAATAGCTGATCAAAATCTAAAAGAAAGAGGAGAAACATATTTATTATTCACAAAAGTCTGAAAGTCCTACCTTTTCAATATGTAAATAAGTAGCCGTACTTCACTAGTATAGGCAGGATTATTATGGGGAGTTGTGCTATCAGTCCTTTATTGCTTTGTTTGCTGGAGAGGATTTTTATTAGCATTTGAATTTGGTAAAACATCAGTACAGTGCACATAAACTCTGCTGTCGTTCAGTTGTAAATGTTTTATATCAAAGGCTTTTCTAGTTTCCTTCCCTCTGGTTTAACCCTGTGGTTTTCCCCCACTGTGCTCATTTCATAGTAGTCACCCTGAGAGGACAATCTTTTCTCATACATGTGTCACGCTGTATCTATTTAGTTGGCCTTGTAAATGTCATAATAATGTGTCCACTGTGTACTGTGGAATGCCTGGCACGCAGGCCCTCCCATCTCCTTAAGCCGTCTTCTCCTGTGAATGGGCTTCTTCAGCCTGCCTGAGGTAACTCTGCTCTGTGGGGAGACACAGCAAGAGAGATGCCATAATAGTTAACTTTCACCAATGGAACTACATCAAGTGCCCCTTTCTTCTTCTCCCATGAAAATCCAGTCCCTGTGTGACAGTACTGACAATGGTGTTGAGGGCAGCATTGAAGCACTGGCTCATCTTTTTCCCACCTTCTCATCACTGAACTTTGCCCAGTGTAATGTGTGTCTGTAGGTGTGTGCACATACTGTATGTATATGTATGTAGGAGAAGCATTGTCATGGGACCAGTGAGAATAAGGAGGTGAAAGGCACACATAGACACATATTATGAACCTGTGTACACACAAAGCATGGAGGGCATCAGCAGTGTGTTTATATTCAATGGCCACATTTTGCACACTTTATTGTGTTGTGGATTTTAATTTTAAATTGATAAAATTGGGGCAGCACAGTGGTGCAGTGGTTAGCGCGGTTGTCTCACAGCAAGAAGACTCTGGGTTCAAGCCTTGCTGCTGACTGGGGCTTTTCTCCCTGGGGTTTGCATGTTCTCTCTGTGCCTGTGTGGGTTTTCTCTGTGTACTCTGACTTCATCCCACAGTCCAAAGGCATGAAGGTTAGGTTGACTGGTGAATCTAAATTGTCTGTGGGTGTGAATGGTTGTCTATCTCTAATCAAAAACAGAAATCTCACTATTCAGGCACTTTAAACTGTGGTCAGATCTATTGAGTGCTTTAGGATTTTGACTAGACTCTTCTTGTGCCAAATGGAATTGATTGGACATATAGAAATGTGCTGTAGGTCAGGTTCTACAATTCACATACATGCTAGGACAAATGGGTTGGAATACAGAGAGGAAAAGAATGAGGAGGAGGGAGGTTCTAATCTATATGATAGAGACAAGGCCTTGGACTAAAGAAAGGGACTAGGAGAGAAAGAAAATAGTTGGAGAGGGTCACATCATTGTTTGGATGTGACTGGGAAAGAATGACATGCTTATAGCATAGTAATAGTGTGGCCAGTGTTTGTGATAAGAGGTCATCAATTGTTAAATGCCCCATCATGTGTATAAAGTGATTGGCTGGAGGAGGACAAGATGGAGAAAAAAGTTATACAAGATGCACTAAATAAAGGTGGAAATGGAATTATGGTGAAGGAATGGGGTTTTCAAGGCTGATACAGTATATATTGTATAGACGATGCTAATGCTTGATAGTTTGTGCCGCTGTTTTTAATGCAATGGTATAAAACAAAACAAAAAAAATACAAAAATGTTGCTCTCAGGATTGCTTGCTTGGTTGTTGAATAGATACGTTCTTACATTCCTGGAAAAATCCTCAAGACAGAGTTGAACCAGCTATTTATGAAACATTGCTAAGTTTGTGTGTAGAAGCTATGCCAGCTAGTGATTTATTAATATTAGCTTTGTTGTCATAGACTCAGGAACTGTAACATAATGTCTCAGACTCTAATCTGTAAATTTAGAGCTGACTTTATATGTATGGCAAATACTGTATGTATAAGAGCTACACATTAGACTACTATTCAGTGTCAAAGGAGTGGAAAATATTTAATTATGCTACACATTGTTTACTTTATTTGAGCATTCTATAATCTAAACAATTAATATAAGCAAGATAATGTTAGATTAGCTCAGTTAGTTCAGCTACCTATAGCTAACAGTTACACCTGGCAGCTACTGGGTGTAAATAGGTTATTTAATAACAAATGAAAACTATGTAAGAAGTAATATCAGCAAGTTTAACGTGGTCTGTCCCTGGTTGCAAGGTTAATGGAAGAAGACAAAATGATATTAAAATGAGCATAAGGAAGAATTAATGCTAAAAATACAATTGAAATGAAAGGAGAACTCAAATGGAAATGATTTTACTGTACAACTGAGATAGGCTACTTTGTTATTTTCAGGTACACAACAGTGAGAAGAATTACATGAGTCACATTTTTCAGTGACCTGGAATGTAAACAGTCAGGGACATTTTGCCTTCTTCATTGGACATCACCTAGCACTCTCAGGGCTCTGTGTTTTTTGCTACTGAGTCAGGGTGTGCCTGTGTGAGAAAGGTGCTTTCCAATAAGGCAGCTATGCCATATTAAATAAGAAGGTGGGGGAACTGAAAATATTGCATGTTGTCATACCCATCAATATGAAAAGATCATTTAGTTGTCATAACAGGACTTCAGAACAACCCAGCTTTCACTTTTATCAGTTAGACACAGTGTAGAATGACTTATAATGGTCCAGATTTATATGATGGAATAATTGGCTCGCCGGTATGTCCATTAAAGCTTCAAAATGCAGATGTCAGATTAGATTTTCACCTTGGCCCAACCTTTCACAGCCAACCAACTCAAACTGCTACAAAAGGATTAGAAATCTCATTGGAAATCTAACTGAGCTATTCATACACCTCAGCTTTCTCCATTGTTTACTGCCTTGTCACACTAAGATGAACTGCTCAGCCTCAGGGGATACTCCATGTTGTCTGAGCCCTTTGATGTGTCATGCTACTAACCTTTGATCACATGACCGAGAGGTCGCTGCCCGAGGCTTTACTCAGAATGTGAATGCTTTGCTCTAAGTGTAGGAATGCTGACTCCATCTCAGGGTTACTGTTAGCTGCCCCATTCCTTTTACCCCATGGCAATTAATTTACATGTCAGCTGCATCTTTTAAGTCATATATATAATCCCAAACCCCAACCCCTCATTCGCTTTATGCCAGACTGCAGCTTTGCATATGTATTCCTGGATGTTGAGCTGCAAGTGAGCTCTGTCCCCCTAAAGCTCCTTTGTTTTGCACTTCACCAAACTATGGGTGAGCATCACAACACCGTCTGGTGGGGTAGAGAAGATGCAGCATTGGGTAGGTAAGGAAGCCGAGAAAACAGAGAGGACAAAGGATTATGGGTTATAAATCAGCAGAATAAAAAGAATATGCTCAAAACTGTGGCAGTTTTTCTTTTATTGTTTTTGGATGCTACCATCCTAAACATGTCATTTTAACCTGATCACAGCTAATTTTGAAAGGCATACAGCCCCTGCCCTGGATTATAATGTGCCATTTTTTACCAAAACCAGGTTTGCTGACCTCTTATGTGCTCCCCCGATTGTATAAGCACCAAGACCTTGTGGAGGGACAATAGATAACATAGGGCTTAGTATCTGAGCTGGCAGAAGTCTGCACTAGACAAACAGCAGAGAAAAAAGTCTCAGTGACCAGAGGTTAAGGAAGAGTCAGAGTTGGGGGGGTAAACAATAGTGCAAGGAAATGGGGAGGTGGGGTGTTGTGGTACACCATCCCTGTTAAATACCAGTTAAGTAGGTCACATTAATACATTGTTTGGCATAACAAAGAAGTAGCTTGACTTTACAGTACAAAACTCTGGTTAAGCTTCCTCATTTTTTTAAAATCTAGTGTAATTTATTGGAAGGTGTCAGTGTTGGCATTGACCTAATAGTCAGTGAGTGGTTTTAGAAAAGTGTTTGGGACTTTTGCCTGTGCAGTTTAAATATTAACCCATTTAGACCAATATACAAATCAACAAAGAGTATTCAAGATGGTTTACTTTCACTTTCTGTCTACTTCTCTTTCTTCATCATTCACTAGTTTATGGTCAGAGAGGGGGAATCCCTGTGGGGATTTCCTGAAGTAGTTGTTTATGTGTTAGCATATATGATGTCAATACTACAGTAAAAGATGATGTGCCGGCAGAGGACTTTTTAACATGCTGTCATTTTTTTTGGGCAATGTCAAAGCTATTTTTGAGCAAAGTGAACACTTCCAGTATTTGTACTGGGCCATTATCATAAGCCTTGATTTTGAAATAATCCTTCATTTAAAAAACAAACACACACAGGCATAAACACACACACGCCTGGCACATGGAGCACTGGAAATGGTGTCAGCCCAGTATAAATCCCTTTTGACATATGAGCATGCCAGTGACCTTATTACCATGACAACAGTTTCTACAGGATCCTAATGCTGTGGCAATACTGGCATAATATGACACAACAAACATAGACACTCATTGTGTGATGTGTTACTGAGAGATGACGTGCTCACTTTTTAAAATTTTTTCTGTTTTATCCTCATCTCATCTCACTATTCCTCTCATCTTGTTCCCCTTTTCTTTTCTTTATTTGCCCAGATTTTTCTGTCTGTCTACATTTGTGTCTTTCTGTGTAATGCATTTGGAGAGTTCAGGGATATAGAAACTCCTTGGAACTACAGAGAAAAGCATCATTGCAGCAGCTTTTCAAAACAAGACTGATGTAAAGGTAGGTCAGGCCTATCTCTGGGCTTGTGAGCTCTCACTTCCCCAGTATGTGTGTGTGTGTGTGTGTGTGTGTGGTTCAGATCTGTGTACACCCACGCCAGAGTCCCAAAATAAATGCTTCTCCTTTCATATATGTGTGCACATTCAGCATAACCGAACAACATATCCACCCCCTCCCTTTCCCTGTTCTGCCTCCTCTTCTTGCCTTCTCTTTCCTACATCCATCCTGAGGGAGAGGGATAGAGAGAGTGTCAGAGGAAAGGCAGGGAATGAGAAGACCAGGATAGAGAGAAAATAGCATGCTATTGTGACCAAAAATATGAGTGTCTTAGGCTCAGTTCGTGTTTATCTTATGCATGGAACCCATGCATGGAGGGCAGGCAGCTTTGAGGAAAGGAAATATAAAATAAGAATAAAAAGGAGACATTGCACTTGTGGAATTTCTTGGAGGTTGTTGGACAAATGCTGAGTTTTCACTCAGCTCAGTGTATTTGTATTAAAGGGGTATGCTATCAATTTTACACATGAAACAGTTGTATAATGTGTTACTGTACAGGATATGACACTGGAGGGAGCTTTCCAAAGCTTCATAAACCATCATGATATTAAATGACACCATCCAGATGCGTTCTGGGAAATGTAGGATCCAGTGTTTTGGAGCTTGACTCACAGTTTATTTTGCTTATCTGACCAAAACAGATCTGTCAAACCTGAAGCTGATTTTTATGCTTCAGGTCTGTTTCCCAGTATTCTATGCAAAGTAACTATTGTGTATCAGGCTCATTCCTTTTTCAAACCACTTTCTTTAAAGTCATCTATGTCAAACACAATCTGTTTAAAAGAGTACTCAGCTGATTTAGCATTGCACTTCTATGACATTGTCAGGCTTAAGGATCAAAATAGATACTGCAGAACCAGAAGTATAGTCTTTTTGTTTGCACATATTTTGCCCCCCTGTCAAAACTGGTGGTAAAATTTTTGTTTTGTTATGAAATGGGTAGCCTTCAGCTGTAACAGACACATTTGAATTCACTCGGCTCCCCCTGCAGTCATAAAAAGCATGTAGTAGTTCTCCCCTGTACCCGTAAACAGGCTTTGATGTACAAAATCCATGGAGCTACTCTGAACCATGTGGAATTCTGCATGTTCAGTCCATTGTAGATTCTGTATGCTATAGCATCAGAATATAGTTTGAAAATACTGTATGTCCATTGTGCTCTTGGGCTGCTACTAGTACTCACACTCCTTATATTGTAATATTACATCACAGGTTACACGTTTTCAAAGCATTCATTTGAAGAATTTTAACTTTATGCTCATTTTGGATGGTGCTAAGCTTTGCCACCAGCTGCACATTTCCATGTTTTAAAGCCGTACTGAAAGTCTGTTAATAACTGTACTGGCTGCCATGCCTGCCCTTTGTTAAGTGGCTTCATTTGGTACCTTGAATCTGTTCAGAACTTGAAAATACTCTGCACCTAGATACTTAAGTGAGCAGGAGAGGGAGTGAGAGGTAGGTTAGCCAGGGATGGATGGATAGGTGATGAGTCAGAGGGGAGATGGTGGCAGAGAGGAGAAAGGTAGAAGTGCTGATGAATGGACTGATGGCACACTGACCCATTAATGTTATAGCTGCGATGCCAATGGCTTTGCCTAGCCTGATGAAACACAGCCACACTGATGCATGCATGTCAACACTCAAATGAATAAGCCTCGAGCAAAGATTTGAAGCTTGTACATCTTGTGAATTGTTACACGGTTGAATCAAGCACAGAAACTGCGCACTGGCACATTTCTTCTACTCACTGCCTAGCCCCCTTTATAGGTCATGCAATAGAGGAAGCAGTGCATTGCTCACACAGGAAACATAAACCAGGTTTCACAAGTTTTGCCCTCACTGGGTTTCTAAATCTGTCAAATGTATTTTTGGATTATAATGCCTAATGCCTTTCAGACCACAGCCTCTGTTTTGAGAATGTGGGTGAGGGGGACTTCAGTTCAGATTATCATGTGATGTTTTCAAGTCATTTTTAACCTTTTATGTTCCTGTAGTGATATTGTGATAGAATTTTTATGAAGGTAGCTTACATAAAGTAATATGTCTGTATTGTGTTCTGGCCTGCTGTTTTTGACCAGTCATTATTCTGCCAACTCTCTTTATCGTCATCTTCCTTTTCCTCTCAGACTCTTCCTGATCTATTTGTTTTGGTTTAGGCTCCAGATGTTCTTCTTTCCTTTATGTAGTGTAGTGTAGATTCCAGTCTCTCTCAAGGAGTAAGGTTCCAGAGCCCAAGCTGTGTGTGGAGGTGAGCCTGACTATCTCTAGCCGGTACCTCTCAAGCCCCTGCACAAGCTTGGGCTCCTTTCCCACCACCGCGTTGGCATTCCATGTTCCCAGGGCTAGTCTCCGTGTCCAGAGATCGGGTCGTCGGGGCCCCTGCCTTCGACTGCTGCCCGATCCACCGTGCACCAGCCCCTTACAAATCCTCCTGCAGGTGGTGGGCCCACGGGAGGACGTCCCCACATCGCTTGTTCGGGCTAAGCCCGGCCGGGCACCATGGGAAAAGGCCCGGCCACCAGGTGCTCACATTCGAGCCCCAACCCCGGGCCTGGCTCCAGGATGAGGCCCCGGTTGCGCCATACTGGGCGATGTCACTGTCCTTGATTTTGATTTTTTCATAAGGGGTTTTACTTAACTCACCCATTTAAATTATATTGAAATTAAAAGTTATGCATAATTAAGGGCTTGGCCACTTTGAGTGACAGGGTCCCACCAAACAACTAGCTGTCTAGCCAGCTCCACACATGCTCCATCTCTTTGCCCATTTTTGGATTAGCCATAGCAGGCAGAGTGAAGCACTACCAAGATGGCAACAGCCAGACTTGAGCTTCAGAACTGCTCTTTAGAAAACCAATGGGCGACATCATGGAAGGTTTTACATACAGTCAGTGGTTTAGAGGCTTAGAGTGGAAGTGCAGATTGATGGCTTTGGATAGAAAATATGTTGTTGTCACGCATCATTTCCAGAGAAATAAATAAATTGGCATACAGAGTCTCTGTGTGATCCTGTATTGATAAAGTTTGTCTGTAGTGAAGCTCTGCCTGTTTACACTCATCTCTAATATGAATTTTTGTATTAATGTAGCACATCAGGCACACATCCATTGTCTAGATTTCTGTTCCTGTTTCTACATTTGGTGAGTTTATTTTGAGGATACAACTAGATTTACATACAGGCTAATCTGACAAATATAATAACGGCAATGAGAGCATCAGTGCTGTGAGCATGTGCAGCTGTGAACAGCATGATGTTATTTTATTTATGTTAACATTAATTGTGTGTAGGCTCTTCTGTGATTATAAACTTAACCTACGTTGTCTGGATGCTGTTGGACACACAGAGCTGATTCTATGTACAGGCTCATTTATCATTATCACTGCTACTAGCTGCTGTTTCTCACTGGAATATGTATCATGTTAGCACCCACAGAATATACTGTTCATTACATTGAAAGCATGTGTGTCACATAAAATTAACTTCAAAACAGTAATTTCACTGGTTTGCAGCAGCTGCATTATTTCAACATACTGAAAACGTCCATGTAAAATCTATCGTAGCATGGTGGAAACAAATGGTACAATAGGAAACCCTTCTTGTCTGGTGATAGCACTCACACTCTCTTTATAGTAGGCTACGGTATATTTGCATATCCATTAGATGCAGTTGACCCTTACAAGTGCTACTCATATAGAGGAAATCAAAAAAAAAATAATTAACTTGAATCATTATGTGTTTTTAACACATCAGAATTCTTAGGCTTGCACTGGCAGCTGATGGCAATGATGAGTCTTTACTTTTCAAATGACCAAACTCCCAGAATTCAGTGTAATAAATTCCCTCATTAGGATTGAAAAGCCACTGAACCAACATTTAGACCAACAGAGGACAACGCAGGATCAAACAACCCATCATTCAAACTGGTTTGAACTGTTGAACAAAGCTAATTAAATCAATCTGAGAAATCGTGTGTTAACAAGATAGAGATTTAATTAGAAGCTCAGCACCTTCCACATACATCAGTGTTTCCAGTGATGAATTTCTCATAGGAATGATGTTTTATACATAAATAAACAACTAAAAGTTTTGGTGACACATATCCCCAGGGAGAGGGATTACACACACACACAATGAGCAGTATTAGGATGTGATGTGACTGATAACAAGTGACAGGTTTGTGTCAGGATGCTGGCTGGATGCATACTCTTTCAGGGTGTCTTGACTAATATCAGGGTGTCTAATGTCACCATTAGAGACCTTCCACAATGAAAACACACACAAGTGAGATGCCATTTCCAAACATAAAGTTTATGCTTATGCTTATTCTGAAAAAAAAAAACAGGCCAAGCGGCATGTTCAGGGCTCAGTGAATGCAAGAGCTTTATTTGTGGCCTGTAGGGCCATAAAACATTTCATCATCCCATTTGGTGTGAATAAACAGAAGAAGAAGAAGGTGAGACATTTACTTTGCAGGCCAAATGGGGCTTTAGCCTACAGTGCTGCTTACATAAGATAAGGCACTCAGCTGGTTAGGAAGGTTCACTATGTAAACCACAAGACATTAAACCACATTGGCCCTCCCAGCCTCAGGCTGCACAGACCACCAGCAAGTCACATCGTCTCCAAAGAATGTGGGGCATCTGTATCATTCTCTGTATTAAGTGAATTGTTTAGCATGTGGTCTATGTGACGGTGAGGTAACGAGGTCAAATATGAGTGAGGGAAGAAGGCAGAACTAGAGGGGAAATGTAAATCTGTAAGAAAAGGGCAATGGCACTGATATACTGACAGCCTGAAAAGCTACAGTAGCAAAGCTGCCTTTGGCATCAGCACACACATGCACGCACAGACGCATCGGCTTCACCCTCCCAGCACACCCTCTAGACTGGCACATGGAGCGGTGGGGGAGGGAGGCCGCATGCCCAAGGATGAGACTGAAAAGAGAATGATCCAGGGATGGCAAGATGGCTGTTCAGCCTACTTCTTGCACTCCTGTTAAATTAAAGGCTGTATACAAGCCAGACTGTTAAACTAGACACACCATGTGGAATAATTCATCTGCTGAGATCAGAACATCTGCAGCTTTTCCATCAGCAATCACATGGAGCTATTGAAATTTTTTCAAAGAAACACACATCATATGTTGAACACATCCCAAAACGATTCCTGGTGGATCTTTCTTTTAATGGAAACACTTTCAAGTCATAATGCAGATTGAGCACCTTTTGAAATGGCGACTTATCTACACTTTTATCTTTATATTAGTTAAATCATGTGCACAGGATAGCAATTTTAGGTGGGGTGCTGCACTAAAGCCTGCTGCTTATATAAATTACAGTAAAGAAAACTGATAACCAGAAAGCCAGATGAAGTAAATGAGCTGGTAATCAGCAAAGACAGAGAAACAGAGAAGGAGGGGTGTTGTGTGGACAAGTGTTGACCTCATTTTTGTGCAAATGGAATCTTCTGTAGAGATTTGTTGGTACTATATAGGATACTGTAGTGCCTCTCTGGGTTTGAGCCAGGCTCATGTGTGTGTTGATTGTACACACTTCTGTAATCAATCCATATAATAGCATAATTTTTTTTTTTTTTTGCCATACTCCTTAAAAGTGTGTGCGTGGGCGTTGGGGGATGGTGAGGGCAATGTAGTAAAAAGGAGTAAGGGAAGAAACTGGAAGCAAATGAATGCATTTAGTCAAACAAATTTTAATATTAATTTTAAGGAATAGCATCCATTTTGAGAAATCTAGAGCAGGAATTTTGTAAATTATGTGTCATTTATTTATTACAGCAGACCATTATGATTTTGTGCTCAGCACTGTAGCGGAAACCAATTTTATCTTAGCAAAATTGAGGGGAATCAATTTTTTTTTTAACCACCATACTGTATGCCCCCCTCAAAATAAACAAATGTCTGGATCTCCTCCTCCCTGTGTTTGTCTTATTGTGTCTCTTGTTACTTGTTGTCCAAGTTGACAGAATCATGCGTGGCACCAATTAGCCCAGTCTCAGCCTATCAACAAGGGAAGAACAAAGCCAGAGGAACTGAAGATGACACCAGAGTGTCTCTTTGCTCTCCACTGTGGGGTAAGAGGTTCTCACAGTAGCTGATATGTGTGCAGCCAGGTATTACTCCTATTGTGGGGATGAAAATCTGTTTACACAGTCATGTTGTGGGGACTTGATGTCCTTAAGGGGACAAAAAGCAAGTCCCCAAAACCTAAATCATTACATTTTAGAGTAACAGCTTGATTTAAGGTTAGGGGAAGTCTCCAGGAAATGTAAGTCAGTGTAATGAAAACACAATGTGTGCATGTGTGTGGCCTTGTTTTTTAGTACTTTTGGGGATGGAAAGCCAGGACCTCTGGAAAGACCATTTTGAGGACTCAGGCTGGTCCCCACAGTGTAGTCTGTCGAATTTTACAAAATAACACAGTATAAAGTGTCAGGTTTGGTTAGGTGTTAGTGTAAGTCTTTCAGTAATAAATGTAAGTCTATGTAGGGACCCAGGAAGTGACAAAAATATGGGCGTGTGTGTGTTTCACAAAGTCAGTATAGTTTAAAGAACATTAATGACTTTTTGATGGCAATAACAGTCAGACCACCATTTTGGTTCAGACTAAAATGAGGTCAACAACTATCGGAGAAACTGCCATAAAATATTACTGCTGGGCTAAAGATGTAACACTGATGGGCCTCAGAGGATGAATTCTGTTGTCCCTTGGGATCCTCAGATATTTCCTTTAGTGCTACCACGAAGGGTTGACATTAGTGGTCATTAGTGGTTTTAAGTGAAATATCTTGAAAACTATTGAGAAAATGGCCATAAAATTTTGCGCATACACCCACTTTCCAGTTAGGATGAACTGCACAAACTGATCTCCTAACTGTTCATCGACCACCCATCATCAGGTCAAAATTTCTAATTTGTCCAGTAAAGACCTGAGGTAAAAGTGGATAACTAAAGGTCCTGAGGGGACTGAATGTAATAGACCTATCTTAGCTAGCATGGATTACAGCTAAAAAGTTGTAAAACTGGCTTTAGAAGAAAGTGCTTTTATGGACATGAATTTTATAGGACCCAATTACGATGGCACAGTGCCTCGCTCACGTCATATCATTTAAACCATAATTATTTGCAGCCAAGTGGGAAAAAACATTCACTTCGTTCTCCAACTTGAAATTCTGAGTCAGTGATATCAGGAACGTGTTTTTTAATAACTGATAGAGATGTTAAATGAACGACTACAATGGGTTAGTCGAAGCTAATATGTCCTTAACTCTGTTGTGTCTACTTTTAATTATCAAATACTAGAATGCAAATCACTAAGCTAGGATGTGAACATGGTACAGTAATTGTGTGTAGTAGGATTTACCTTATTAACATTAACCTAGATAGCTGCTAAATATCTGACAGAATCTAATTTGGAGCAATGCCAATGTTGAATGTGTGCTTATAGTGATCAGATTTTATGGCAGCTTGCTGAACTGAGCACAGTGCAAGATTGTAATTGGATTCCACACAAACATCCATAAATGTGTTTTATTAGTATTGTTAAAATGGACTTATGGACCATTATCTTAGTGCTGCTGCAACAGTTTTTCCACCCTGCCAAAAATGAAACCTGATGAACTGTAATTGTGTTGCATTAAAGTTGTCACATTAAATGATACTGACTGTCAGCACAAAACATCTGCTATTGGCAGTTTCCATCAGACATCACTGGTCATTAAAAACATGATCAGTGTAACACACATGTCTGTGTATGTGTCAACCTGCTGTGATCTGCACTGGAATGTCTTTGTGTTCTCTATTCATAAAGCACCAAACTGAAGTGTCTATTTCTGAAACGCATCCACCAGAAGTGAAAGAAGAGCTTTAATCTGCTGTCGCTGATCAACAGATGGCTGATTAGCATTTCCAAATCTGTAGTCAAACTCTGGAATGACTGGAGAATGACTGGAATTCAGCTAGAGACGTTATCAGCTCACTCACACACACACTATTGAATGTCTGTTTCACTCTTTCTCTTGCCTTTCCTCCTTTTGATTAGCAAGTAAAACATTCTGAAGGCTCCTGATCGCCTGGGGTTTTACACAGACAGACAGTATTTATGGCTGTGTGTCCATGGAAAAACACACAAGAGAGAAGCCTTGCTCATCTATAACACACACACTCTCTGCCTCTCCCTTTCTCTGCTGCTACATTTCTCCCTCTATCTCTTTCTGTTTCTGTTTCTATCTTGCTGACCCTTATTTTTATCACTTTCCAATCAGCCAAATTCCCCTGGCATGGCTGATTAATGTGTCATCGTCCACTATAGCATTCACCTGGGAGCCAATACTTGCACACAAACAAACATACTGGCTCTGCACCATAATGCACACAGAGTCAAATTACACAGAATCAATAGGTCTTGTTTATCTGTTTGGGGGCCTTCTTGCTCTCAATTACACCCTGGGGAACATCTAGGGAGGGGAGCACGTGTGTGTGTGCACATACCACAGTGTTTGTATATGTGTAAGGCCTCATTTAAGATGGCCCTGATGTGCCTGTACATGTTTCTGTGTAAAGGAACTGTTGTGAGTTCATGTGGACAGCCCCTGTGCCGGCCTTGCATGTGGACGACGGCGACAACATCAAGGCAGATATTGCCACTAGCCAGCTAAGCTAATTGACTCCCTGACTGTCTCAATGAAAAGCTCATTGAGATGCAGCCCCACATCTGAGAAGCAGCACACAACAATGAGGAGAATGTTAATGACTTGCTTTTTTGACTGCAAAGTAAACAACACAGCAGCCCAAATGCTGAATGCCTCTTAGCATTCATTCTGCCACATTATCACATGACACACAGCGCAGCACTTACAGGACCAGCATTCCTGGAATCACTGGTAGATTTCACAGAATATGGTTTACACTGGGAAGATCCCAGCAGGAGGAATCGTTCCAAAATAATACAAGGAAGGGATGCATAGGAAAAAAACAACTTTTAACTTACTTCTCCCATAAAAATGTTGAGTGATGTAACTCATTTTAATTTTAATATAGTGAGATTTCTGCATTTACATTTTTTTTTACTGTACATTCTTAATAATATTTCAGTCCATAAAAAATGATACAACATTTAAAAGCTACGTGCTTACATCACATTTATTTTCAAAGATTATTCTAAATACAAAACTCCACTTAACTTCAGAGCTTTCAACCATACAGTATCTCACAGGTCTTCACTCCGCGATAATAACTACCTCAGGCACGTGATGTGTCATGTGACCTCACTCAGCCATCTCCTTTTTTTGTCCATTTAGTCACTGACGATTGTATTCTGAAAGTCCAGAATGAACATTCACAGTCCAATTATATCACAATATTTGAAAATATTACACTAATTGAAAATCCTGTTAAATATGCATTTATGCCACAGCTAAGACTGGAGACATCACACCTCAAGGTTGCTGGTTGTCAGAGATTTGTATAACCCAACAACAACAACAACAAGCACTTGACAACAGTGGTGAGGACAAACTCCCTTTAACAGGATAAAAAAGCTATCTGACCAAGCAATAGAAAAAAATCATTGTAGAGTTAAAACTAATGTTTTTTTAATATAATTTGTATGCTTCATTTCTTTGATGCATATTTATAGTTGTGTATGTGTGATTCAGGCTGCTCTTTGTTATGGTGTTAACTCTAAAGCACCTGTGTGAATTGCTGATGATGTCTTTGATTGTGTATTGCTATCAGGTGTGAGATGTAAGCACATAAATGTTTGTCTGACATTTGTATTCAACTTGCCTTGAAAAAGACCAGCTGGAGTCAAAACTGGCATCCATCCATCCATCCATCCATTTTCTATACCGCTTAGTCCCAAACGGGGTCACAGGGGGCTGGAGCCAATCCCAGCCAGCTGCGGGCGAGAGGCGGGGTACACCCTGGACAGGTCGTCGAAACTGGCATTTTTACATAATTTACATACTCACGTAAACTTAATGTGCAGTCATTCTTATTGTTTTCCATTCAGTTTGTCAAGGCCAGCACCCATTTCTGGGTGTGCATTCCCACTGTTTCCATTTCCTGTTGCACAGCTGGTTTATTACAATGTGTCTACTACAATTGTAATAAATTAGTAGTAAGTCTGAATGAGCTCTCAATGGGAGACTAGAACACCAGCATCCTTGCTGACAGACTACTCTGATCTGAATGAGATGTAGCTGTCTGTTAATGCATTGCAGGTATTCACATCTCTGAAAACATTGAAATCAATCTCCAAATTGGCATTACTTGGATAAACTGACCACATATTCTCAGTTTAAATAGTTACTGTCTTGAATTGAAAAAATATAGCATGCATTTAGCCACTTTTTTCTAAATGGCTGCCAAATAATGCATAAAAAATAGCCATGGTTTTGTGTAGGGACTGGGTTTTTAATACAATATCGAGCAAGGTAGGTTATCAAAAGTATGCAACCTGAGTTTTATTGTCTATACTGCCCCGAGACCAGGTTTAAAATATTGTTTCATAATAAATGTCTGCTTTCATGTGTTTTTGCTTTGTGTTCCATCTTGTCTTTCTGTTATAATGAGATTTAAATTTGAGCTCACCTTTGGGTCAGATATGATCACTGTCCATTGTTCTTATTCCAAGTGACACAAATGACTGGAATACAATGTCACCAGATTGATTAACTTTGGGTCTGTAAGGCCAAAGGTGTTGCAATCTCTCCACAGGCATTCAGGGTGGGCTACACTGATTGACAGCCAAGGTGACAAAGCCCTCCCATGTGGACTGGTCAACCCTTGTATAAACACTTTCACAAACAAGCAATTAGCACACTGAATACAGACCAGACAGCCAGTTAGAGCACCACTGTTAAGCCCCCCTGTATATAAATCAGGCCAGGAAATTGCAAAAAAGCGCTCAAGTGCTGCAAGAGATGACACAAATATGGGCCGCAGCTGTGAAAAATAAATGCAGATGTAATTATGAACCTGCAGATAAGCAGAATAAGATGAGGAATATATCGAAGTTTAAAAGATACAAATCCATATTATAAGAGTAGGAAGAACAGCATTGTTTTAAAGGGAGGGTTGAGAAATGTTGAAAGAAGAAGTAAGGACAAGAGGGTGAGGGGGTGGAAAAAGAGCAGCATAAGTAGAGAGGGAGACAGGGATGAGACCGAATGCAGACTCACATCAGTGTTTCAGAAATGTAGTTAAAAAGGTTTCCAGTCATTCATGCATACTAACACAGCTTGCTGTGTATTTATTGGGCGTGCAGGGTATGTTTGAGTGTAGAACTGTATGCAGGTGCAGACTCTCAGCATTCTTTTGATCATGCAAATGAAAATGTGTGTGTGCGCGCGCATGTGTGTGTAGTAGACTTATCCTAACCATAACCATAACCATTACTTGCCTAACACCTAACCCTGATCCCATCCTTAACCTAACCCTAACCCTGACCCTAACCTTAAACCATGCTTCCACCCAACAATTCAGTGATTTTCTTGTGATGATAGTGATGGCATTCACTGGCACTGATAGTGTGGGGACCAGCCTGTGGTCCCCACACTATCATCTTCCCTCCCTTGGGTTTCATTATGCTTCATTTGTTGAAAGACATTACACATATCCAAGCCAATACATTTAAAATAGGTAGCATATTATCTTATGGTTTTGTGAGGCTGTTTACAGCCATGGTTGCCCAGTGATGCCCTGTTGCATCATTAGTTCATGCATCCAACCCCTCATTACATCTAGTCATGTTCAGTAGTGTCAGCGTGTCAGACTCAGCTGCTTGACTGGAGCTTTGGCTTAGTAGAGGCTGAGTCTATGTGTGGTAATGAGATTGAGCTCATTATGGTAAATCCATTCATATCAATGGTCATACCAAAAATTACAAGAGGGAACCCTAGTCATTTTTGGTATGATCCATTCTGTTTGATCATATTATCATTTTATGATATAATCTGACACTGGAGGCTGGATAACTCAATTTTTTTCTAAAGTTTTAATGATTATTTCTTGATGTGCAATTAAGCCTTTAAAAAAAGAACACACAAGTAATAAAAAAACAAACAAACAAACAAAAAAAAACGCCGTTACCAATTTGTTACAGTATACATCAAAAAAAAAAAATAAAAAAGTTATCAGTTTGAATAAACAGGTCCAGCTGCAAAGTGAGATTTCTGCATTTTGTTGTGTTTTACATATTATCAACATGATTCAGTTTACGATCGTTTTTAAACTTTGCCTTGTTTTTTTTAAATGGAGGGTATGTTTGTACATGCCTGTGTAATTTGTTTGGATTATGCCTATTTGTGTTTTCATACGTTGCAGTGCATTGAGCTGTCAGGACACCATGCTTTTTGACATTTAATAAATATTGTTTTGTAAATATGGCTATTTACTTAGCTGAGATGATGAAGATGAGAAGGTAGAAAGCAGTTTTACATCTGTCCATTCAGTATGAAGCTGGAGCCAGGAGACAGTGAGCTTGGTGAAGCAAGAGACTGGAAGCAGCCACAAAAATACCCTTACTAGAGCCTCTAAGGCAAATTGTGTTACAATTTATCATTTTCTTTAATTCATACAAAAAGTGCAGTGTAAAAAAGACCAGCTGTGCTTCTATGCTCAATTGGCAAAGAACCTGACATGCAGCTCCTGCTGATGTTATGTCTACAGTGAAACTGTTTCAGCCATGTTTTTGAGATGTGTACCTGTGATACACTCCAATTTGAATGAATCTGGCTGTTGACACTGCCCACGTGTCCACATACAGTATCATTGCATTTTTACACATAACAGCGACCTGAAGCAGTTCTTGTGCTTCGAGTATTTTTTCAGTGCATAAATGTGCCACAGAAATCCACCAAAACAATGACAGCACAATAGTTCCCATCAGAACAACAAAAACAGCAATGCAAAGAAATACATTAAGTAAACAGTTAAAACATGATCTATCACCTGTTACATAACAGTCTTTTTATTACTTTTCCTGTGTTTTACTATGGGCTTTATGATCCAGTTCTTTACAAGACAGAAAAGTGTTGTGTTTTCACAGTAGTCTCTTCTGTGTGCTTTTTATGCACAACGTGCTTTCAATGTGTGAGTGAACACATGCCCCATATAGACATGAATGCACTGAACATGCTATGCTTCTGGTGTCGGCACAGACTAGGACCACAACTTCATCAATTTCAGTGGTGGTCTTGCACTGCCTTTATAGATTAAACAAATAAAATGTACCAGTTTTAGACACGGTGGTTTTGTTAGATGTTGTCAAGCTGTTTCCCTCTTTCAGTCTTTATGCTATGCTAACCATCTCCACCTTTGTATTAATGAACATACATGAACCTTCTTATCTAACTCTTGAGAAGAAAGCAAATAAACACATTTCCCAAAATGTTACATCTCAAAGTGAAAGAAATTTTTGGTTTACATTGTATTCTAGTAAATTTGTCTAAACTGCAGTAGCATTTTTTTCAAAGCTTTAAATCATTTAAGATTAGTATTGTTGAGAATCTTCTTTCTTTTTTAATCCTCCATTTGCGTCTGGTCTCTACCTCCCCGGCCTCATAGCTCCCTCTCATCCCTCTTCCATCCTGTGTATTGATTCTCTGTATAGTCTGTCTGGTTAATGAGAGAGGAATGAATGTGCAGGTCACTGTCACTGTTACTGCATACTTTCCTCTGCTCCCACCATCCGTGCCTGCACTCCCTATGGCCCCATCGACTTCCCTGCCCCCGATTATGTGCTAGTAATGAGAGGTCTAGACATGCTTGATCAGGATTAAAGCAGGCAGTGCAAGGTCAAGCAGGAAGAGGCAGCTTTAGCATGGACACATACACCCCTGTGAGCCTGGGATGGGCACCAAAAGGCCCAGCCAGAGTTTTCTGGGGAACATTTAAAGGTCATGAACAGGGAAAGGAATCACGAGATAAATAAATGTAGCCATTATACAAGTCCTACTTTCTGCTGGTTTGATGCTCCAATGGGACTCCAGTGCTAGAAGAAAACAGTCTCATAGTTGTGCAGCAGGGTGGCATTGCTAATAGAGCTATTTTATTTAAAGTGAAAGGTGAAATCAAGGCAATTACCCATATATTCAAAAGTCTCTCGAGCTATTCCACAACAAACAGTGCATACTCGGGCTTCCATTCAAACATGCTCAAGTTTTGAATGACATTCCCAAACTGCAATTGGTTGTAGGAAGATGTGTATAAAAGACATTTTGGAAAAAGTGAAAGGAAATGTACATAATATGAAGCAGGACACACCATTACAAAATGTATTACATTTTGGCTCAGTCATTACTTCATGTTTTTTAATTAAAATGAAATAAACTAAACTTGGAAAATCTCATCTGTTTGTTATTTGCTACTATTTGAGACTTTGACATTTTAACCTTTTTCATCTCTATGTTTATTGACTCTTCTCTTTTCAGGTGCATGCAAATGCCTGTGCTTGAGGTAGTGGACATCAGCTGTTGACATAGGTGGATTTAAGTCCAGTGGGAATCCTGATACAGAAGAGATAACACAGCCTGCATCCAGTTCCCATCTTCACAGTTGCCAGATGGATCTGGTTTATGGTCACTTCTAAACATTGGCGATAGGGATGCTGATGCAGGCAGTCACAGGATCCACAGGCAAATGGATGTGAAATGATTGAGAAAATAGCTCCCAGCAAGATGGTAATTTTGAATGTAACCGTCATTACCTTGTTTTTGGCACCAGGATGGTCCAGAGAGAGACTATTGCCCTTCTGCTGGATGACAAGATGGAAAGTTTATCTTCCCAGGTGGCCTTGATCTGAGGATTTGACCAAATGTTAACACACTACTTCAAAGAAGGATCTCAAAAGGTCAAGGTTAACTGAAATAATTTCCGATGGTCCACTTAAATTCTTAAAACACACACACACAAAACCACAAGTTTGGAAAAGACATTCTAGTTTTTCAGTATTGTTGTTTTAAGCCAGGAATAATGTTCATTCCTCACCACCTTCCCTCAAACTGTGCAGTCTCAGAATGTGTCAGTTCTCTGTACATGAATATTCAAGTTATTTTCATCTATTTAGAAATATAAAGAAAAATTGACATAATTATGATTTTAGACAAGAGCGTGCAGGTTACTGAGAAATCATCACCACAGTTTAATTACCTATACTGAAACATTCATTCATTTTCTACCGCTTAGTCCCTGAACGGGGTCAGGTGCGGGGCCGGAGCCAATCGGGTGAAGGCGGGGTACACCCTGGAGAGGTCGCCAATCCAGCGCAGGGCTAACACATAGACGAACAACCACACACACTCCTATGGGCAATTTAGAGACACCAATCAACCTAAACTGCATGTCTTTGGTCAGTGGGAGGAAGCCGGAGCACCCGGAGAGAACCCACGCAAGCACGGGGAGAACATGCAAACTCCACACAGAAAGGTCCCAGGTGGGGCCCGAACCTGGAACCTTCTCGCTGTGAGGCAACGGCGCTAACCACTGTGCCACCGTGCTGCCCAATACTGAAACATGTTTTTAATAAAACAACCCTAATCCAAATTTTGAGATACTGTGAGCAATAATACAACTCAATTAAAAGATGGAGCAAGAACATATGTAATTTAATGCCACATTAAAATGGGGATTTGCCTTTTAAATATATGAAACTGCTGGTGTGATGCATATTGCAGCCAGATCCTTTGTAGTAGCAATCAAGGTGTGGCGTCTCAGTATCAGGCCACCAAATCATTAGAATATACCCCTTTAAAAAATCTATCAAATAACATTACTAATAACATATCCATTATATATATTTTATCTTAGTATTACTTAGACAGCACTCAGACTTCACTTCAAGATAGCTTGGTTTCCCTATAACGCTATTATAGCTAAAAGCAATATTCCCATAGTTTAATTGCTTAATATGAGCCAAAAATCACAGATACAAAGTGTCAACAAACCAAACTTTCCAACAGTGGTTCAGGTGTTTTTTTTTAAACATCAGTGTCTCCCACATCTTAACATCACTTGCAGCATTAATTTCGCACTAATGTTGTCATACCACAATGAAAAGTTTGTGTCAAACATCCAGACAGAATGTAATTAGCAAGTATTTTTTGCTGTGGAAGATCTTGGCTGATGTACAAATGGATGTGTTGACTTACACTCAGGCACCTCTGTGTCAGACTGTGATAGACTCATCCCCATTCATAGCTCTCACTCTCCACACACACACACGCACACACACAGGGACTTTGGGACACTGAGGGAATGATAACAGAGACATGTTAATGTGCAATAATGATGTCATTATCTCTTGACGAGTGCAAATGGAGCAAGAGATTAACACTGAATCAACAGGGACTAAGGTGTGGATTCACTGGCATGTGTGTTTAGTGTTTCCAACAGAATTAGATTCTACTCTGCTTGTGGTGTTGGCTTGGTGGGGGGATGTTGTCACACTTTCATAATTTTTAAAAATTTTCTTTAAATACAGTAATATGACAATACCTCCATGCTGTTAATGTGACCGGTCCCTTGTGCAATAGCTCTCCCACAGCCCCCTTCCTGCTTCAGCAATGCTGGAAGCCAGTAAATATTTGAAACAAATCAAGTGGATTGCTAATCAAACTGATCAGCTTTCCCACATTTGTTTTTGGTAGTCCCCTGGCTGAAGGGCAATTATTCAGTGTCAGAATTTATAAACTAGCATTAACTATAAAATATATAAACAAGTATTAGTCCATATACATCCACACTATATACAGAGTGCTGACCTTGGCTACAGCTGTTTTCTAATATTAGCCAGCCTTCCAAACTTGCTAATAACATATTAGAAGAGTTGACCTTCGCGACTGACAGTGTTGTTAAAGAACCAAACACAGAAGAGGAGCTGATCACAGATGGTCCTTCGTCAGGTTGCCACTATGATGCAACTTTTTGTGTTGAACAGAAGCACTTTTGCTTAGTGTTCAGATTCCATGCTATGACAAGGTTAGTGGTCTACGAGAACCATGTATCCAACCGACTATGTCTGGGCCACAGTAGTCAAACAAAATGGGCTTTGGGGGTTAAACGTGCTCCGATGGATTGCCTAGGGTGAGTACACCCTTAAGCAACCCCACTTCCCCTTAAAGAGCCCATGACATGCTCATTTCCAGCCATTTAATTTTTAATCTTGGGTGCCTCTTGATTAGCTTTGCACCCATCACAACTTCAAAAAGTCTAATCATTTCAAAACAATAAAAGCCAAGAGCTGCCTCCTGAAAATGAGAGGATAGCTCGGGAACATGCACAGCTCCTGTTGCCATCAAGAAACTATGACAACTCAAAAAAACCAAACAAACCCAATAACTGACAAATAAGCAACAATAATACCTCAAATCCTACCTGACATGTTCGAGACATAATATGAAAATAGATAGCATGACAAACTGGAACAGAATTTGAATTTATTCTCCACAGACTAGTAAACAATGGTATCTGTACAATAAATAAAGCTGGTAATTGAGAAACGCCTTATTTTAACTGGATTAATGCCACTTAAAATATGAAGAATGTTGTCTCTGTTGCTACTGATGGAGCACCAGTCATGACAAGGAGAGAGAGAGAGAGCGTTCAGAAACTTAGCCTGGCCTGGTATATTACTACATAATTCACCAAACAACCCTATGTGCTAGTCTGGGTGAAATATACTTACAAGTTATGACAACTCTAATGAAACTGAAACCATTTGAAGGCATCATCTGCACTGACAGAAAATTCCCCAAACCCACTTTAAGGACTTTAACGTGGGAAAACAAGTTCTACTGTCCACTGAAATCCCATTTCTTGTTTCTAAATGTCACAGAATTTTCACTGAGAGGCACAGTGCCCATGGGTCAGTGCAGCATCTTTGCAAACTGATCAGATGGAGTTCCAAGAAAATATGTCTCTGCAGGAAACTCACTGTGATCATTCACCTTCTGGACAAAAAAAGGTTCTTGCTAAAGATGCTCCTTGACTGTAGAAGATGGCACTTCACATCCTCACCATGTTTACTTCAACCTACTGCTGTGAATCAGCATTTCAATGATGGATACAGTGAAGAACCCCTACCCCAGCAGACTGTCTAATGGACACTTACACCAGTGTCTCCACCTGGCCATTGCACCTTTTGTGCCCAACTTTAAGGACTTGGTTAAACATAGAATGTGTCACTTCTCTCTTTAATGAGGAAGTGATTATTCATGTACATAGTTTTGGAGTTGTTGGAACTTTCTGGACCTGTAATGCAGTGGAAAATTGGTAAGTGGACCTCTAATATATGTATTTGAGTATCCCCGCTCCCAGGTATAAAAACCTCTTGTATATTTTAATATAGTGTGAATATTTTACATACTGTAATATTAGTTTGCTTTAGCAGCAAGACAATTCAATTCCTTTCATTACAATGGCATTTCACTGGTGTTTTAAATCTGTTGTAGTACAATTATAACCCAATTTAAATGCTAATAACTTCACTAAATTCCATCTATTATATAACTTTTAAAATTTTGCTTAATTTCTTTTTGATACTGATTTTTATGAGACTTATTTGAAGCACACTGACCCCTTACAATTTGGAGGTAGCGACAGTCAGGACAAGGCCCGAGAGGTAGGGCCCAAAATGCGGACACACAAGCCTAGGGAAGGTTCAAGTAGAATTTTTATAAATAATATAGGGCAAGACTAAAGGGAAAAAATACAAGGACTCAACCTGGTGAGAGAAACAAAGAATACCAAATAGTTAAACTAAACAGCTGGTCAGGGAGCTGGGTAATACACTAAAGCCCAACTGGAGAAACTAACCAAAGAACTGCTGACAGCCAAAATTTCAAAACACAAAGGAACAAACCAAACAAAGCCAGGACAGGAACAAACGTGAGACAGATTCAGACTTACGAAGCAGAAACTGTGGGTGCGGTGAACAGATGAACCAGCAAGTGACTAAGGGGAAAGGAGGAGAATATATGGGCCAAAGAACCGGGGGTAGGGAGCAGCAGGTGGAAGCAATGTACAGTAATTGTGAACTGGGGTAAAGGTGGGGCAGGTGAGGTGACACAAGACATGACCAAAATAAACAAGTCCACAAACCATAACAGACTCAGCTTTAGGTAGCAGCACATTTTGTGCCAGTGTGGACTTGGACTGGACCACTGCAACCACTGGTTCTTAGAATTTAATGGTGTTTTCACACCTGTAGTTTGTTTGTGGCAGTCTGAATCAGTGGGGCAGTTTGTAAATTTGGTCTGTTCTCCCCTTGGTTCAGTTTCCTTTAAAAATCCAAGTGAACCAAAATGCGTTGCTATAAATCTTGTGCAAACATTCCCATCGCTCATTGTTAAAGGAGTCTGGGGTGGGAATGGGAACGTGAACACAGGAAGAAGATCTGTGTTCTGTACCAGTTAGTGGTCCTATGAAATAAATTTGCTCTGTAACATGGAGAAACAGCATAATCAGAATTAGCTCATAACTGGCAATTATTTGGGCAATAATCTAAATAAAACTGTGCCAACAGAACTCAGAATATACTTTGAGAAAATGTTTTTTAAATGCAATACTGTTTCATACTTAGCAAAGAAGACGCGCAGCCTACAGTCAACTGAGCAGAAAAGGGGAGGGAATATTGAGCATATACAATGACATGCTCAACCGCTTAGCTCAAACTTACATTGCACTCCTTGGAGTTGATCCAGGTTTAGGTTGGATCACGTTGACACCATACCGATATCACCTCCAGGAAAGGGTCTCGGTGCGGTTGTTTTGGTCCACACCTGAGTGTGATTGCTGTGTTCACACCTGGCCAAACAAACTGCACCAAGGGGGAAAATGAACCAGGGTTCGACTAAACAAGGTATGTGTGAAAGCGCCCTACGGCCATATTATACTGAATCTATGTTAAACTGGAGGTGGCACAAATGTCCCTCTGTAAAGGTGTCACTCTGAAGTGCAAGGCATAAATTCTGTTTTTTTTTATTATTATACTGTCCTTCAAAGAACTGTTCTGGTTTATTATAACATCGCAGTTTTTATGTAATTATTGCAGCTGGTAATAATAACACTCTTAATTAATTAGATCTGAGAATGTGACATCTCTTAAACTTAGTCTGATGAAACAAGAAACTAATAGTCACATGATTATACAGGTTTTAAATAAACCCAAAGGTTATTGCAGCAAACAAAGACAAATGATAAAATTACCTTAACATTCTGAAATAAACTTCCATCACTCATTGGTTTAACATTCTTTAAAGCATACAGACTCTAATAATGAAGTATGCAACTACTTTGCTCCTCTTGCACATTGAATATTGTTAGCTGCTTGTTCACATGGAAACAGCTAAATCATGGTTCATTGGGTAAACACGTGCTCGCTCACCTGGAACTGTTCCAAAAATAAACTCTTGGTACATCAGCTGTTATGACTTATAATTTAACAGATCAGCTGACCAACAAGACAACCACCCCAAAACTGATTGAATTTCTTCACTCGTGAGGCAGCAGAATGTAAATCAGGGTCAGTCATTTTCCCCACTACTCTCAGGGAGCTGTCACTCCACACTAATGTCTATATTTTCCTCTACAGCTCTGCCATCCTCTCCTGCCATTCTGCCTGATGAATTTCCATTCTGTCAGACCCCTCTATCTCCACTTTCGTTTTATTCTGCCTCCCTTGTTTCTGCTCGTTCTTTATCATTTATGGCCTATTCCTGTGCTGCTACCCAGGCGCTGGTTGAGGGTTGGCTGGCCGGGAGTTGGGGGGATGGAGGATGGTTTGCACATTTTAAAGCAAGCTGAAATATTCATGTATGTGTGCCGGTGTGGGAGCGGCCTCATGTGTGTGCGTGTGCTGCATTTTGTATTTTTTTTTTGCAGGTTATGCGTAAAGCCCTGTTGCTTATGTTGGCTCCCATAAAAAGGCTCGACACATCAATTATCCATGAACTGCTCTGCGTGTGCTCACGTGACCCACTGAGGAGGAGGACTCAGCAGAACACGCCATTCTTATTCTCCATAACGATACACAAGGCATTTACTTGAAAATGTCCACTTTTAAGCTCCATATTCTGGCATTTAATTTTAAAAAGTGCAAATGGATATATTGAAATATGCATATGTATATTGCATCAATACCACATTAAATGTCTTCTAGTAGGATAAACATGTAGAGTGCATTCAATCACTGTTTTTCTAACTGAACAGAATCACATTTACTCTCCTCTCTTCTGTCTTCATCCCTTCTCCCCATCCTCCAAGGTTTACAGACCAGCTCATCCCCTTTTCTTCAACTGTCTTTTTTCTTCCCCGAGCTTTTTAGATCTCTTCCTTTCTGTCTCACACAAACAGACACACACACACACAAACAACACAAACTGACAAGCACACCACCCAATTTCCCAGCCCTCTCTCCTCTCTGTTTCCCTCAACCTCCAACCCCTCTACTACCCTTCTACCCCCTCTTATTCCATCCCCAGCTCGCTCCCTCCCTCCCCCCATCATCAAATCGACCATAGCCTGCAGCCAGTACATGTATAGCTGGTTGCTATGTGGGCACCATGACAACCATCATGAATTCGACATGGTGCTCACGTATCCAGGCGGATGTGAACCTGTGTGGATGCAATGCTTCAAATGGCGCTCACGTATCCAGGGGATGAAAGTCTCAGGGGTTTGGTATAGATTTAGCCTTTGCTTCCTCTCTTTATATGCTGTATGTGTATGTGTGTCTGTGTTTGGGTGCATATCTGCACATTCATGTATTATGAGAGAAATGTCAGCTCAGTCTGTTACAATCCCAAATTTAAGAAGACCCTCATTTAAATGCGTGGACTTGAAAGATGAATGCCAATGTTCACCAGACCAGTTCTCACTGATTTTTTAAAACATATTTTAACATTTATTACAGCACATTTTCATTGCATGACATCCATGTACGTCATACATTAGCCTATAATCCTTACATATAAATACACTACATAATGAAATATCATCTAATATAAAACCAAACAGTATCCTAAGGTGCAGATTACTAAGGATCCATGTGAGAAGCACAGCAAGATGTTTATTTATCTTTTCAAGTTGTGCGTATTTTATCATTTAAAGAAAGCTGTTCACATCAGATAGTGCTTAAAAGTGGCTTTCTGACATCTGGGTTTGTAATATTTTGTAGTTTAAAAAATGACTCTCACTGGAGCATCTGAAACTAGACAAGGCTTCAGTTTCTCTGCTCACTCTGTTTGTACTTCGTCATCCACAGTGACTCCACAACATTCTAGTGGATAGTTGTAAGGAACATCTCTGTGATCATCTTCAACATTTTTCACATTTTGTTAGCCTGTGTATAATGTGGGAGTTATCATTTGGAGTGTTTTAATACTCCTACATTGCTGTTGCTTTAACTGATCTCTAGAGTGAAGCCCTGTTTTCTGATCTGCTCTTTTGCTGTTCATGTCCTCAAACTTCTTCAGCTCTTCCTGTAGCTGCTTCACAGTTAAATCTCTCACACTGTAAAATGCAGCATTGGACTGGCACTTGAAGGCTTTTACTGTAGAGTGCTTGCCACTGACATTAGCCATAGAGAACCAGTGCTGCTCTTTGTAAAGGTTGCACTCTCTCAGGGAAAATGATTAAATAAAGTTTACTTAGAAAAGTCTGCATTTTGGGTGTGGTTTCGATGGATACTCCATGAAATGCTTAACATTTATGAAAGAGCTGCTCACAGCTGATAAACACTGATACTTATTGTGGAACCTTGGCACAGTCACTCTATGAACAGAAAGAGGAACTCTATCAATTGTACATATAGAAGTCTTTTCACATATGCAGCAGTACCTGTTAACAAAGTGCATAAAGCTATTGTAGTTGTTGCTGCAAAGGGAGCTGTGTGAAATTAATTGCTTCAAATAATGAACTGTCAGACTGTTGCTCTCTGGTTGCAAAAAAAAACACGATGGCAGCCACCATATTCATGATATTTCAGCTAGTCATTCTCCATAAACAGCCTATGTGATGACCACATGCTCCTCTTACCAGCAAGGCCAGACAATAGGTTTGGCAAGGACAGACCCACACACTCACTCACTTACATGCAGCAAATGATGTTTGCACCAATGTGCCATAAATTCATACATGCCTGTTTTCTCAGGCTCGCTTATGATCATGCACAAGCACTCACCCACACAAATTCACACACTGTTTTGCAACATCGGGTGCCCAAGGAATTGGAGGATACAGTTTGAAGGTTGGATGCCTCATGCTATAAATATAAACATCCCTTTCCTCAGCATTGTTATGTAAGTTGTCAAGAAATGGTGCATTGATAATCACAGAACTACACATCACCAGGCAATACAATAACAGATAGATTTTTTCTATCAGTTTTTCAGTCTGCACAACTGATTCCAGGAGCAGTAAGCCTGGCTGGTTGGTGGGGTGACATATTTGCAATGTGATTTTCTTTGGCACATAATTATTTCAGGTTTGTATATGCAACCTTTATAGGTGGAAGTTAGATGCCCAGCTTACACATATGTGGGAGTGGCAGTGATTGGATCCTCATAAATCTCTGCATGTGTGTGTAGAAACAAAATGAGAATATTTTAGTTTTTTATGTCCAAAAATGAAAATGTCTGTATAGTGGAACCTTGGATTGTGAGTAACCCGGTTGGTGAGTGTTTTGCAAGATGAGCAAAACATTTTGATTCGATATACAAGCGAGGTCTCGCAATACAAATAGTACGCTTTGTCTGACAAACGTCACGTGACGTACGTCACAACTGAACCAATGGTTCTCGTGCTTCACTCGTATAGTCAATATCTTTACTGCAACAATGGCCCCTCATGCCAGCCACGATTCTTTTCAAAGGTAAAATGCAGGTTAATTTATTTTATACTGTATTTTGTTATACTGTAATCATTTTTATATGGATAAGTGGGTGTGGAACAAATCATCTGAGTTTCCATGATGTCTTATGGTGAAATTCACTTTGATATACGAGCACGTTGCCAGAATGAATTATACTTGCAGTCCAAGGTATGTCAAAAATATGTGTGCATATGTGTCTTCTTTTTGGTAAGAAGTAGGACTTCCTCCTATTCATACCAGCATACACACAAACTACACACTTCCTACTCCACTGGTAGGTGTATCTGATCATGTCGTCAAACTTCAAACAGGTCTATGAGCTCATATGGCTGCTGCCACCCCCCTCACTTCCCAGGCTTCCTTCATACGCACACGCACATATACACACTCGACAGTGAAATGCCCTTGGCTTTGCTTTGTCATTATCAAGGGACAAATGACCTTGTGAACGGCTGCTACATTAAAATGGAATGTGTTTTTCAAAGCTAGAAGGAATAGACCTTGTAAGCGTCAGTCAAGGCTGAGGAAATTTAGACAAGGTAGAGAAAGACACCTCAGTTCCCTAAACAAGATCACATTGAATGTGTATTAATAGAGCTTGAATTGAAACTTTGTCAGCTGTTGTCTCTAGGACCAAGAATGAATTGTCAAGCTCTAAATAGTAGATTCTTATGTTTTCTTGCAGCAGAGAGCATATCATCACATTTCACCACAGGCTTGAAACCACAGAGTTGGAAAAAATTAATTTAAAAAGCAAAGGTTCATTCATTTGTTTATTTAATGAAGAATAAGTTAAAAGGAGTGAAAGACAGGTGACAAAGTTCTGTCACTTCCAGTTTATTTCTCGGCTTTCCCTTCTGACCCTCCTGTGGAATTTTCAGTGTGCATAAGGAAACCTAATTTTGTTTTCAAATAGTGAGAATGGATTTTGTTTATATAAATAAATAATGCTCAATGGAGAAATAAAAAAACCCTCTTCGAAGAGAGAGTTACTTTATGAATGGGGCAGAATGAAAGCAAATCATTGAGCTGATTAAGTTGATTAAATTACCTTAAAGAAAACTTAGGAACGTGGTAAAGCACTTTAGGAATTTGTACATAGTTTGTAGGACACAGACATGCACACAAATGCATATATGTGCAAACAGTGCATCCACAGATACTAGCAACAGACTACAGCAGAAGCCTGTGCAGAAGGTCAGTGGCACATCGTACCATTCATGATCCTCTTTACTTGTTTGTGTCCCTTTCTGCCAAAAGAACTACTGTGCACATAAAGGGTCTATTGTTTGTCAGCTATATTCAGCAGCTCTTAGAGAGCCTGGTGAGTATCAGAACAAAGATCAGGATCAAGGATCAGCACACAACAGGACTGACACCTCTATGGTGCCAAATGCTGGATAAACACTTCTAAGATTTGAGGGAGATTTCGTGAAAGTTGCCATCTCAGCTAAATTTTCTAGGCCATGAGCTGAGAAATAAAAACAACCCTCTAAGCGAAAGCTGTGCCAGCTGATCACCTGATTAATTTGGGCTAAATTCGCAAACTCTTGTCCACATTGTTTTTTCATTGTAATTTAGATTATTCTTATTAATCTCCGCTCTTCATCCCTCACTTGATAGTCTTTCCACTTGTTTCTTCTGCATCCATTATTCAATCCTCAAATGTTCAGCTTTTGTCCGGATGCTTCCCAACTTGTGGCTCAGGAATATATTTTCTTACCTCATTGTAGCCTCTTTCCAGAACCCTGACTTTACACCCTTACTTGAATTGTTCAGGCAATTCAAATAAACCTGGATTGTTCATTAGAGAAACAACTGGTCAATTAGAGCTTAGTAAGGCATGAATATGTGTGGACATCATCATCCCACATGAACATTCCTGAAAACATCAGTTATTGAAATGATACTCTCTGAGAGGTTTAGATGTGATTGACTATTTGGTTGAACTGCTCACTCACAGTGCAAAGAGATACTGCGTTATTTTACAGGGTCACAAATGAAAAAGGTTGCTGTGAGATTCAATGCCCTCATGTAGCTTTTAATGTGCAACAAACAGTCACATGCACATAGGAAAACACACATCAAACAAATGCAACACACACTAAACATTCACTAAGGTGCAGAGTAATTACACAGGCAAACATCTGCTCTTGTTTGTATTGTTGCTATTTGTATTTCATGCATTTACCACCATAGTTTTCCTTTAACAGCATAAGTGCTGTGCATCAGGAGAAGACTGTGTACAATTCATATTTGAATTACAGTATACTGCTTTTTATGGACTAGAAAGTCACTTTCAGCTTTTCCCGTTTAGGGGTCACCACAGTGAATCGTCACACTGACGACTCGCATGTTGACATTTGGCACATGTTTTATGCCGGATGCCCTTCCTGACACAACATGGGTTCGAACCCAGGCCGCAGCGGCAAGAGCACTGCGCCTTAACCACTAGCCTACCCGGGATGGCTAACTGCTATTTATGGACTAATTGTGATTAATAGTGTTATTCTAAGTAGGGATGAAAGGATAATGTGGAAGAAGAAGGCACAATGAGGAACAACAGAAGACCCCTCTGGCAAAAGATAGCTAGACATCCTATGCACCATCTGTGAGAGGAAAGATGCCTTAGGAGTGTGTGTTGTTTTGACTTTCTATGAATTTTTATAAGAAGCAATCTGAATTCTAGGCCTTTGATGTGAACACATGTAGGCAGGTTTAACTTTAAAAAACAGATGTGGTCCTGCATGATAACTACTGGCATCCTGGATATCTTCTGTTGTGGTTCTAGCAGTGTCATATTGCCAGACACATAGTGAAACAGACTAAAGGACACTGGTGACTATGTGTAAATGTCACTGCTATCAGAAATACTAATAACATTTCAATATAGCTGACGGGCAGAGCTGAGCTGTAACTGCGTGTCCTTGTTCACTATCTGACTGTGAGCCCATTTCAATGCAGGTCACAGCTGTACAAAAACTGCAGGTGTTTGCTACTATTTGATTTTCACTGAGGAAGAATCTAAATTTTGTTGGTTACTACTTCATCTCAAGAGAAGCAAACAAAAATTCAGGGAGATTGCATGAAAACAAACAAAACACTGTCTATCCAGTGGTTTTTACTGCCAAATCCTACAGCGAGAGTGCTACCATTGCAGCACAGCCAGTGAGTGAGTCACTGTGTGTGTGATGGGGAGACAGAGCAGACAAGACAGATTCTGACATTATTCTGGTAGCTCTAACCAATTTTTTATAGCAGCCACTAGCCACTCATGTTGTAACTGATCATTGGTGTTGGGAAAAATGTCAAGCATTCTCCTCAAATACCATCTCATATCAAAAACCTTTCAGCTGTTATTCACAGATTTTTAACTGAACATCAAAATAGCTGATCTACTTAAACTTGCTTTTCAAACATGTGTTTGTCATACCAGAAATGTTCCTGTTGATTAGACCATAAATGCACAATTAACATTCCCAGTGCCTTTTCTAAATCATAATACACTAACATACACTTTTAAGAATTAGCATGACATTTTAGAGAATACGCTTAAGCTTTTATAGGAAAAGATCAATAGGACCTTGAAGGATAAGTCTTTTCTACAGTAATGGTATTTTCAACAAGCCTCATATAGAGACTAAACCAGCAATGAATTGCCTCTACTCATAGTTGATGTCTGTCAGTCTCCAACCTGGACTGGCTTATTCATTTGTGCCACAGAGCTCCAGTGTTGTCCAAAAACAATTCAAAACACATTAGTGAAACACACTGTTGCACTGGGTGACATGTTTCTTCATAAAAAAAACACCCAACCCCCATATTTGTCAAAAATGTTGCCCAAAAAGTTTCAAATGAGCATGGTTTTTACAGCATTTGAAGTGAGCATGTGCAAGATCTCTTCTTTGTTTACAGTCTGCTAGCTTCTCACACTTACACTAAGAGGCCTGGGAGTTTTGTTCACATGAAAATTCTAAGTATAAAACAACTGGTTGAACAGAACGAATACGCTAACTGACTTGTACGTGCCACTGAGGAATGAATGTATTTATACAAGAAGTTGTTTCATGAGGGTCATCACTAGAATGAAGACAACATTAGTCTAGGGTAATACTAAACTCATGATTAAAAGTTGTCCTATTATCTATATTGCATATTCCTGAATAGGGCCACGGGAGTGCTGGAGCCTATCCCAGCTACCACTGGGCAAGAGGCAAGTACACCTTGCCAGTCTATCACATGGCTGACATGTAGACAAACAACCACACACACTCGCATTCACTCTTATGGGCAATTTAGAGTCACCAATCAACCTATGCTGCATGTGGTCATGTATCATTTAGTTTTGCAGTTTTGTTTTTACAAACCATTCCGACATCTATTAGAAAAGTTTTTTCTCCCCACTGTCACCATGTTCTCGCTCAAGGTGAAATTGTTGGGTTTTTCTCTATAATAATATAAGATTTAGACCTTACTATGTAAAGTGCCTTGAGATGATTTTTGTTGTTATGTTGGTGCTAAATAAATACACCTGAACTGAAGTGAACTGGATTGAATGGTACTGAATAGCTTCAATCTTGGGTGGAGTAGTGTCCCCCTGCAAGCTGTTACATATGTACATTTTCTAATTAATATTCATATATGATATTACTCATTGGCCGTTACCCTCCTTTGCCTCCTATAAGTCAGTTCAAACTCACAAGGAATTTGGTTGCAAACAATATGTTTCGTGTTATATGTACTATTTGTACTTTTCATAATCTCAGAGTGAACTGCATATACATTAAGCCCAAAATGTCCTTGTTTCCTCTAATTGCAGTGTGTCGGCCAGAGGACCATGGCACACATAGCTCTTATTCAAATCATACATTAATCAGTTGGATTCAATGGCTAGGTAAAAGGCAGAGAAGTGGAGGGCTGAGAGCTCTCGGAGGGCTTCAATGCCACAACAACAAACACAAACTGGGTCACTGGGAAAGAAAGCACGGCTATGAAAACCCTGCTGTCTCCATGGCAGCCGCAGTGTTGACACAGCTATTTCCTCCTCATCTCAGCAAATACACATGATAAGAAAGCGACATGTTTTGTTGTATGCAGGCTGGAAAATAAAATACTCTGTCTGGCTAATTCACTGTCACTGTCTCTTTACCATGGTGCATTTCATCTTTCCCCCCTCAGATTTTAGTGAAGAAACATGGATCAATTCACCATGTAGTGGGAGTTTTTTTTTTCTTCAAATATATTTCTGGAAAATGAAATCTCCAATGAGCTGTGATGCTAGAAGTAGGTATCACGTTTAATGTACAGTAAAAGCAACAGATCCCTGTTTGTGTTTGTGCATTTCTGGAGATCTGTAGTAGTAGATGTTTGTGGCTAAATGACTGCCACTTAGAATTCTTGGACATTAAGGACATTTACAAAGAGGGGAGAGTGTAAAGCATTCATAAAGCTTTAAACAGATTATAGCTGTACATACAGTGTTGTTGAACCTCATCTAAAGGCATTTGGCTGCATTACACTCCTTGTCTCACCTCTCTCCAAGAATTGTGTCTTTCCCTCTCTCTATAGTCTTCTTGCAGTGTTTATGCTAAGCTAGGCTATCCACCTCCCCACTGTTGCTTCATATTTAGCAGTCATGAGAGTTGTATCGATCTTCTCATCAAGGTCCCAGCAAGAAAGCAAATATTTCCCCAAATGTCCAATACTTCCTTTCTCAATAGAGGACTGTGGTTCCAGACATGTCAAAACAAATTGTATTCTGGCCTCACTAACTTGGGTAACTGTTTTTAGCTTGCCAGATAGCTAACAGGTCCCTTCAGCAAAAACCTGGTCAATCTTCTTTGATTTAGGACTTTTATTGAAGAAAACACTGTGAAACTGCAGCACAAAATACACACAAAT
>NW_018128080.1:64891-84168 GCF_001952655.1 Monopterus albus | reverse complement strand
TCTTGGTGTACCTCCCTTGGTCACCCTTACTTCCACTTTACGGACCCTGCCATCTCGCCCAGGAAAGGTGTTTACAATCAGTCCAACAGGCCATTCGTTCCTTTTCACTTGACTGTCCTTCAAAAGCACAACGTCTCCTATTTCCAGATTATGTCTGACCGTATGCCATTTCCTCCGTGGTTGAAGCGTGACAAGGTACTCCTCACGCCATCGTTTCCAAAATGAGTCGGCCAAACATTGTACTTGCTTCCAGCGTTTCCTGTGGAGGTCTTTGGGATCATATTCTCCGGGAGGGGCACGTACCAGATCAGTTTTCTGCGTAAGAAAGGAACCGGGAGTGAGCAAATCTGGTTGCTCTGGATCTGATGAAACAGGAACTAGTGGGCGTCTATTCATTATAGCAGCAACTTCTGCCATAAGTGTGGTAAGCACTTCGTGAGATAGGCTGGGTGCATGTACTTTAAGCAACATAGCATCTAAGATGCGTCGAGCCACTCCTATCATTCTTTCCCACGCTCCTCCCATGTGAGATGAGTGAGGAGGATTGAACGTCTAGCTGCACCTTTCATTCTTGAAGTAAGACTGAAGTTCTGGGTCTCCTGCTACAAACTGTAACTCTTTGCAAGCACTGACAAAGTTCGTCCCTCGGTCTGAACGAAAAAGCCTTACTGGTCCTCTGATTGCAACACACCTTCTTGAGGCATTAATGAAGCTTGATGTGGTGAGAGACTCGATCACTTCAATATGCACTGCCCTTATGACCAGACAGGTAAACATGACCGCCCATTGTTTGTTTTCCAACACCCCTCCCCTTGTACGACGAACACAGATGTTCCATGGTCCGAATACATCCAATCCAACATGGGTGAAAGGAGGAGCTTGGGTAAGACAATCAGCCGGTACGTCAGACATTCTCTGTTGCTCCATTCGTCCTCTCAATCTTCGACAGGTTATGTACTTGTATACCACACTTGACACTAGCCTTTTGCCTTCAAGAATCCACAGCCCTGCAGACCTGATTGCACCTTCAGTGATGTGTCTGCCTTGGTGGGCAACCTGTTCATGGTAGAACTGAACGAGTAGAGTAGCTATATGGTGATTTTTTGGGATGAGTATAGGATGTCTTTGTTCCCAAGGAATTTCTGCAGAAGACAATCTTCCCCCTATCCTTATCACACCCTCTTGGTCTAAGATGAGGTTGAGGCTCCTAAGGGAACTGTGCTTAGGTACCGGTTCTCCTTTGGATAGGTTCTTGAGTTCGTCTTTCAGTGCTTCTTCCTGTACACTCTGGACGATTACTTTCTTTGCCTGTGTACATTCATCTGGTTTTTCGTTATCGTTTTCAGGAACCTTCGACAGAGATCTGACCTTCTGTATGAGTTTAGCTACTCCACGAACAAGAGGCTTCCAGCTGGAGAAGCGTCTGAATCTGTGCGACCCGAGCAGCGTTGTCATGACCTTAGCGGTGAATGTTGTAATCAGCGGACGCACTTCAACATCTGATTCACTTGTTACGTCTATATGTAGCACATTTGAAAATGCATAATAAAAAGTATGTCAGCATCAGTAATATCAAGTAAAGAACAGTTGTGACATGTCAAAAACCACAATATTTACAGCTCCTACAAGCAAAATACTCAAGCTCTCACATATACAGTGGTGGAAAACTGAAAATTTTATATTTCATTTGGGCATTTTGATGAAAAATAGCAGTTTATTTAAAAAACCTGCGACACCACATACCGGTTTGTCCTTCAGTCTACTCTGTCTGCTGCAGACAGCATCGCTGTGACATACGGTATGATATGGTATAGCCACGATATCATTTAGTTGCCACACATCCTTAACTGGCCCTTCCGAGTTCCAACAATGTCCCTAAATATATTTCAGTGTGCAGCAAAGCCTGAATGCCACAACACAGTTTCCTGTCTCCACGGGCTGAGTTGTACACAGAAGCCATTATAAAACCTCTGACATCCTGCACATTAAAATCCCCAAAAAACAGGAAGTTGTTGCTTTTTATACTTAGTGTGTGAGGCAAATGCACAGTCCTGTCAAATTTAAACTTACGCCACATTTCCCCCCAAAATTTGTGTAAATCAACAAAGATTGCACAAACTACAAGAGAGCGTAGGGAGTGTTTCTGTCACTGCAGCCTCACTGTGAGCGTGTTCTCTGAGATGTTGTTTATGTGTCTGAGGCACTTTGTTATTTCATGCTGCAACAGCTTCCTGATTTCAGCGCCGTCTGTGTGGGCTAAATGGAGGAAATCCTTCTAGTGTTTTCACTGACTATCTGCGGAAGAACGGTGAACTGGGCCGTGCCACCCCCTTCACCCACGTTACCACCAGTCCAAGAGATGCACAGTATCATGTTTATGTCAGCAGATACAGGACTGAGGACATGCTGAATCATCTGCAACCGATAAAACAAGGACTTTCGGATCTGCAAGAAACCGGTGTTTACTAAACCTTACTGCTGTAACAAACTTAGATGAATTTTTTTCCGTCAATCATCTATTTGACTGATTACTCTCTTTAGCTCTATAACTGATAAATTGTGATTTTAGTGTAATGACTAAAAAGTAAAATGCAGTCTCTAATTATATTGCGCAATGTTAGCAGAGCCCTTGTATTTATTCTCAGGCTAAATATAAATATTTTTGCTACTCAATCAACAGATAATTAACTGCCAATGTTTTGGTGACTGATGAAGCCTGAAATTCTCTGGCTGCAGCTTCTCCTTTGTAAGGAAGTGCTGTTTTCAGATATCTTTGGATTTTGGACACAGCCTCATATCTACGGATGCTGATAACTCTGGAAAAATGCTCTGGACAATTCTACTGTTTTTGACATTTTGTATAGTGTATTGCAAAATGTAAGAAAATGATCAACAGATTAATCAAGAATAAAAATAATTGTTGCACACCCCCCGCACTGTGTACCCTCCACCTGCAAGCATTAGTTCACAATTAGATTTTTACCCCTGCCCTCATCATTGTTCTATCACTCGGCCAGTTTATCAGAAATGTTTCACTTTCACCAGAGCATGAGCACTCACATGCATACTCAGTGAGCAGTGTGAGGGTTGGGCTTGTTGGCGTGCTCAGCTCTCAGTCCCTGGACTTAACCTCAGGCCACAGACCGGACTGGAGGTCTCTGCCACTCGCTCAGCGCCGTCTACCATGATCCTCTACCTGCTCTTCACTTTTCTTTTCCTTGGTATGTATCTGGCCTCACACACACACACACACACACACACACACACACAACCTCTTCACTTTTATATGGGATCAGTGATGCTTTAGTCTTAGAATTTCCTGTTGTTTTTTTTTTTTCCACGAGTGTCCTTTGTTTGCCCTGTGCACATGACTGATGGGAAAAAAGGCAGAAGGCATCTTAGTTTTACTGGCAGCAAACAAAAGGCCGGTGTGAAAGTCTTTTAGGCTGTGCCGGAGTTGTTCATGTGATGTTGAAGAGCTTTGTTTGAATGCGTGTCCACAGGTGTTGTGGAGTCACAAAAAGCCAACCGAACTAAGGAAGAGCTGAGCAAAGCTGAGGGGAACCAAACGTTCAGCGTGTCCACGGAATATAACAGTGAGACCTTTTCCTTTATTAGAGCTACAATTAATGATTAGATTCATTGTCAATTTGCCAGTGTTTAAAGGCCTGTATCCCCGAGCCTGAAAGAGTCTCTTCAAGCTGCTTTTTCTCCTCAACAAACATTCCAAAATATTTTATCCATCATCATACAAGACAAAGAAAACCAGAAAATACAGAGGTGCAAACTGTGCAAGTCATTTTGCATCACTCAGATTTAAGCATTTTGATTCTAAAGTGAAACAAGTGTTTTTTTCCCTGTGGTAAAAGGACAAATATGACCCATTAATTTTGTTTAAGACTGCAGAAAACAAGTATTTATAGAATTTTTATAATCAATTAATTGATCAGTTGTTTTTCAAATTAGCTATTCGGACAATCCAGAAATTTTTGCTCCCCCCCACAAAATTTTTGTCTTAAAAAATGACTGAAAGGATTATTAAATGTTTCTCAATTATTAGAATAGTTGCTGGTTTTATTTATTTAATCTAACTTCATCCACACACAGGAAAAGAAAACTGCTGAATGCTACAGATTCTCTTAAGTCAGTAGTACGTGACTCTTTAGCCTGAATCTGAAAGTAGGAGTGGTTTTATGAAACCCATTGTGTCGATGTAAGATCATTTATTCACCAAACATGGAGAACTTTACTCAAATAAATTAAAGACATTTTGCCTTCAGGTACGATAGAAGCAGGCAATGTGACATCCAGATTGTACAACAACATAAAGAGTCACATCGACGATGAACTACAAAACAACCAAACATCCTTTCCCAAGGAGGACGATGGTGAGTTGTTCCGCTTATTCTGCACAAAGAGAGGAAATCCCCCCTCCTTATTAGTGCCTTTAAATTTCCTGTACTTAAGTTCTCATTACTGCATACAGCTGAAACACTGTGAAACTACAGTATGTGGTGTGTGTGTGTGTGTGTGTGTGTGCGTGTGTGTGTGTGTGAAGTGGCGAAATACAAAAACATGCACTACTGATACCGAATGAGTTCATAACTTCAGGAAATCAGAAAAAACAAAGAAGCCCTCTACTAAATAAAGCAGCGTATCACAGAAAATCTATGAAAAGGTCCAATTTTATGCAGCAGGAACCTTTGAGTAAGCAATTTAAAACTATAACCTTGGATGCTGTCTGATATTCACATGTGCCTGTTAGTTCATGTACATCAGAAGCATCTTGTCCTTACTCTGCAGAGAGTTTTCAGGACCAGGAAACGAACTACTCAGGGATACGGTGCAATGAGTACATGCAGGTGGAATTCAGCCGCAGCATCTGTGGTACACATTTCTCCAAGAAAATGATGGAAGTCAGCACAGAAAACTGGTGTGACCTGGAAAACATCATCAAGTAAGATGTACTAAATCCCATAGACATGCTACCGCGATTTATATTGTAATGTTTTATGTTCATTGTAGACTAAAGAAACATCTAACCATGTTAACACAACCATATGTAGTACATGTTACGTTTAACCTTTATACTTACAGACATATGTTCTTTAGGGACTGTTAAAAGATCAGAAAGAAATCGTCTGCTTGCAGTTGAACTAACTTCTAGAACTTCTCGTTTACAAGCCAACTACGGAAACCCAAATAAGACACCATAGGAAAAAAAACTCAATCCCTTATTACAGTGCCTTGCGAAAGTATTCGGCCCCCTTGAACTTTGCGACCTTTTGCCACATTTCAGGCTTCAAACATAAAGATATAAAACTGTAATTTTTTGTGAAGAATCAACAACAAGTGGGACACAATCATGAAGTGGAATGAAATTTATTGGATATTTCAAACTTTTTTAACAAATAAAAAACTGAATAATTGGGCGTGCAAAATTATTCAGCCCCTTTACTTTCAGTGCAGCAAACTCTCTCCAGAAGTTCAGTGAGGATCTCTGAATGATCCAATGTTGACCTAAATGACTAATGATGATAAATAGAATCCACCTGTGTGTAATCAAGTCTCCGTATAAATGCACCTGCACTGTGATAGTCTCAGAGGTCCGTTTAAAGCGCAGAGAGCATCATGAAGAACAAGGAACACACCAGGCAGGTCCGAGATACTGTTGTGGAGAAGTTTAAAGCCGGATTTGGATACAAAAAGATTTCCCAAGCTTTAAACATCCCAAGGAGCACTGTGCAAGCGATAATATTGAAATGGAAGGAGTATCAGACCACTGCAAATCTACCAAGACCTGGCCGTCCCTCTAAACTTTCAGCTCATACAAGGAGAAGACTGATCAGAGATGCAGCCAAGAGGCCCATGATCACTCTGGATGAACTGCAGAGATCTACAGCTGAGGTGGGAGACTCTGTCCATAGGACAACAATCAGTCGTATACTGCACAAATCTGGCCTTTATGGAAGAGTGGCAAGAAGAAAGCCATTTCTTAAAGATATCCATAAAAAGTGTCGTTTAAAGTTTGCCACAAGCCACCTGGGAGACACACCAAACATGTGGAAGAAGGTGCTCTGGTCAGATGAAACCAAAATCGAACTTTTTGGCAACAATGCAAAACGTTATGTTTGGCGTAAAAGAAACACAGCTGATCACCCTGAACACACCATCCCCACTGTCAAACATGGTGGTGGCAGCATCCTGGTTTGGGCCTGCTTTTCTTCAGCAGGGACCGGGAAGATGGTTAAAATTGATGGGAAGATGGATGGAGCCAAATACAGGACTATTCTGGAAGGAAACCTGATGGAGTCTGCAAAAGACCTGAGACTGGGACGGAGATTTGTCTTCCAACAAGACAATGATTCAAAACATAAAGCAAAATCTACAATGGAATGGTTCACAAATAAACATATCCAGGTGTTAGAATGGCCAAGTCAAAGTCCAGACCTGAATCCAATCGAGAATCTGTGGAAAGAACTGAAAACTGCTGTTCACAAACGCTCTCTATCCAACCTCACTGAGCTCGAGCTGTTTTGCAAGGAGGAATGGGCAAAAATTTCCGTCTCTCGATGTGCAAAACTGATAGAGACATACCCCAAGTGACTTACAGCTGTAATCGCAGCAAAAGGTGGCGCTACAAAGTATTAACTTAAGGGGGCTGAATAATTTTGCACGCCCAATTTTTCAGTTTTTTTATTTGTTAAAAAAGTTTGACATATCCAATAAATTTCGTTCCACTTCATGATTGTGTCCCACTTGTTGTTGATTCTTCACAAAAAATTACAGTTTTATATCTTTATGTTTGAAGCCTGAAATGTGGCAAAAGGTCGCAAAGTTCAAGGGGGCCGAATACTTTCGCAAGGCACTGTATGAGTGACGGCACAAATTGTGATATATATTGATATACATCTGTGCTCAGTTGACTTTTCCTGGGAAAATTAAGGCAGATGAGATGCTACTACACTAATAACTTAATAAAAACATTTTAAAATCCAGATAATATACATGCAAATATGGGTGTGTGCTGTATATTATGCTGTATTGTTTGTACACTGTCCTTGAACTGCTTGTGTATGTGTTTTATCACTGCAGTATATATGGCTCAAGCTACTGGAAAGATTGCCTATCATTTAATTGATCTCCACCAGGGGATGATAGCCTTGGTCTCAAATGCACACATACTGTATTTGTATGCAAGCATACACCTAAATGTAGGCACAGATGTATCTACACACATACCAGGATTAAAATCAAATGTTTCCCTTCATTAGTGTCACAAGGGTGTGTGACATGGACAGTGTTGCTGCATTTGATGTCCACCTACTGATCTCTAACTAAGAAAGCCTGGGATTGTTGTTTGACTGTGTGCACGTGCCTGTGTGTGTGTCTGTGAGTGTATATGTATGTGTGTGATGTGCAGGTCAGTGGCTACAAAAGAGGGAGAATATGGCTGGACTTGACTGAGACTGGCGGTTAATTCCAGGGCTTCCCACTGAGATTAGAAAGAGGGAAAGAAAGAGGCATGGTAATGGTTTGAGAGGATAAGATGGAACCCAATTAATTTGCAATAACCTGTCAGTTTCTGTGGCTATTAACAGGAGGGAAAGAAAGTGTGTATGAGTGTGTGATGCTCTATGAAAGAGGGAGGAGGGGCAGGAGCAGAATGAGTGGAACAGACAAACAACAATACAAAGAGAAAGAAGAAAAAAGTGCTTTCAATTGTACTGTGAGATATGCACATCGCTGGATGGTTAAAATCCTTGATAACTGAAGACAAGCTATCACATAATTCTGAGGCTATCAGACATTTGGGAGCACATTTTCATAATGTGACTGCTGTTGTGACCCATGTCTACAAAGACAGAACACTGAGCACATGATATACAATATACTGGCCAATGTGACACTATAAATGTCACTGCATTTAGTTGTTGAAAGCTACTAGTGGTATAAAGAGGAAGTGATGGTGCATAAAGTGAAACAGAATAAAGGAAGCAGACTGGAAGAGAGGTGCCAAAGACAAAGGAGCTTTGGCCTCCTTCTGCACAGCGATCAGACAAGTTCTGTATGTACAGTACATGTGAGGGTGTGCTTGTGTGTGTACTGAAGGTGCACTGTCCATCCATTCATTCTTTGCACCGCTTATTCCTGAATAGGGTTGCAGGGGGGCTGGAGCCAATCCCAGCTGACATTAGACAAGAGGTGGGGTACACCCTGACTTGGGGGTCACCAGCCCATCACAGGGCTGACATGTAGACAAACAACCACACACACTCATTCACTCCTACGGACAATTTAGAGTCACCAGTCAACCTAAAGTGCATGTCTTTGGACTGTGGGAGGAATCTGGAGTACCAGGAGAGAACCCATGCAGGCACAGGGAGAACATGTAAACTTCTCACAGAAAGGCACTGGGTCAGCTGGGCCTTGAACCTGGAACCTTCTTGCTGTGAGACACAAACCACTGTGCCGTGCACTGTCTATTTATTCTGACATAATGCCCAAGTGCAGGCTTGATAAATATGGCTTATTATGTCCCTGAGGACAATACATATAGTGTATAGGTATGATCATTGTATCAGTATTGATGTGTGCAGTACAGTGCACATGTAATCGTGCTTAAATAGACATGGTGTGACATGATTTTCCTGTATTTATATATATGCATTTTTGTGGCTGTACTTTTGACATACTGTATATGTGCCTGACTTAGTGCATTTGTGCATATGTGGGTGCATGCATGTGCGAGTATGCGCACACAATCTGCATGTTTGTACATATGCATGCTTGTTTTAAATTCAAGACTAATGGAGTCAGTGTCACTTGCAAAATGTTAGCTCTGACTGCAGTGATGGAAGCTCCCTTAATTGAAAATAATCCTAAATCAGCTTCATTCTCTGTACGAGTGCAGAGGAGACATTGTGACAGCTGTTTTGTGGCTGTCAGCTGCAGTCTAAAGATGTGATGGAGTACATGGCTCACAGCAATGTCACACCAAACATAAAAACTGTATCTCATTTCACAGAAAAGAGAAATTCAGAAAACAATGAAATGAAAACATACTGTATAAGGAAAAAGAAGAAATGGCAAATTATGTGCCATCCATTTTGTAGCCCCATGTCATATGAACATGGGGCTACAAAATGGCCTGGGTTTTTCCCACCATCCCCCCTTCTCCACAATGTGAAAAATTCATGCATCTTCCCAGCAGAGAGCTGGCAATGATTAAAAATTCAGATTTCAACTCTTAAAATGGAGGCACAAGTGGTCTTTTCTGTGCTTTTGTTTGTTTGTGTGTCTGTGTTTAGTCCAAAGAGGTGCAACTTTGAGCTAAACTGCTTCTCTTTCCTTGTTTGTGATTGAAAATCATGTTTTTCCTTAAATGAAGCTCACTTTAAATGTGTTTGTAGGTGTATGCAGAATGAAGAAACAGTGAGGTCAAGTAGAAAACAGGTTGTGAGAATAGCAGTAAGAGGGTGAGGGAGTTTAAAAGATCGGCAGGCCAGTGAGAGGAGGCAGCTGAACTGAACTTCCCCAGCAAAGGTGATAAGTTGTGAAGTGGACAGATAGATGGAAACCTGGGGTCAGTTCACCGCCTTTGTAGGGAGTGTTGGTGACACCTAGATGACACAGGGCAACACACTTTTTGACATCACAGCATCTGTCAATACACATATATTAGTGTAGTGTTGTTTGATTTCTCCAAGAGGCATTAAGGAATCTGGGGCAGTTCTTGATTTCTGATTTCTGTCTCTAAAAAAGAAGTTGCAACACCTACAGTCTGTGACACTGCAAGTGACCTACAACTGGTGTAAAAATAATGAATGTATTAAAGTGATGTCACAGTTTCATGCACTTCCTGTCACAGACTCTTATTTTACAGGCTCTCCATCTGACACTCATCTGTTCCAATTGTACCACGCATATTGTCTGCCTTGATCACTCCCACCTGTCTTCAATTAGCAATTTAAGGACTACACATTTACTCACATGCATTTTTTGCCAGATTGTCATCAGAGACACCCCACTGAGACACATCTTGTCATGACTCAGCTGGACTCCAGTCCTACATACATATCCACATATCTATGTTGCCCCCCTTTGTTTTTTCATGCTGCTCAATTGCATTTCACCTGTGGTCAGCATTTAAGGACTCATTTTCCCCACTGTTTCTAGTCAACGTTCTGTGTACCCTCATTCATACAAAGATTCAGGTTTTCTGTTTTTGCATTTAAGTTTATCATCCATGTAATGTTTTACCAAGACTACCTGACTCTTTCAGTTTGTATTGGACAAGACTGCCTGTGTGGATTCTTTAATTGTATTTCTGTGTTAAATCAGTCTGACTCGATGAAAGGAAACACACTAATGGCAGAGAAAACCAAAAGCAGGCAAATCCTACGTATTTGTGGGTTGTGTGATTTGATCTGAGATGAAAGAATTTGGTAATCTATTAGCGAGCTGGTGCTATTTATAAGCACAGTATAAACATCACATGACCAGTGTTACGGTTTCACATCGGTCGGCTTCCTGGATTTTTGTTTGTTTACCTGTTCTCTCCCTGCTACTCTGTCGCTGCAATTAGTCGCCATGTCAGTCACCTGTTGCTTGTTATCTCCCGGTCCTATCCCCTGCGGTTTCTCTCTGCATTCAGCCATCATTCCTCCCACCTGCTGCTCGTTGTCTCCCAGTCCTGTCATGTAAATATACACCCTGTCTTCCGCTGCCTCTTTGCTGGTTCATACGATACCTTGACCTTATGTTTGGACTACGCTATGCGGTTAGCATTATGTGTTTGGGTCCTGTGCTTACTGTCGTTTCAACTCCAGATTCCCGTCCTGTACTACTAGTTCCTGTTTGTCTCTGCATTTTGGCAGCTCTGATAATTCTGCATCTGGCCAGTCAGCAAGCTCGCTGTTTCTTTGGTTAAGTGCATAAGTCCTCGGCTCTCCTTCCTTCTGTTTCCTGATTGTTGATACTGCTACTCTGTGTGTCTGATTACTACCACGACCCTGTGTACTTGTCCGTCAACTCACCTGTCATCCTGGTCCTTCTGGTTGCTGCTGGCTCCCCTGCTCGTCCTCTGGTTCCTGTGTCTTCCCTGTTGCCTGCTCCCCTGCTCGTCCTCTGGTTCCTGTGTCTTCCCTGGTGCCAGCTCCCCTGCTCGTCCTCTGGTTCCTGTGTCTTCCCTGGTGCCGGCTCTCCTGGTCGCCCTCTGGTTCCTATGTCTTCCCTGGTGCCGGGTCTCCTGCTCGTCCTCTGGTTCTTGGTCCCTCCTGGTGCCGCCTCCTCCTGGTCTCCTCGTTCCTTCTGGTTCCTCCAGGTTCCTCGTCCTCCGGTTTCCTTCATCCTCGCCTGTCCTTGGTTGCTCCCTGCCTGCCCGGGGCCTGCCTGTCTTCCTGTCATCCGGCAATACCTGTGTTTTGTTCATTAAACTGCCCTCTTCATACCCACTCCGTTTGTCTCTGTGTTTGCAACTGGGGTCCCCACCACCCTCACATGTAACAGTATGAACCAGCCAAACATGGACCCCGCAGACAAAACCAGGGAGTGGAAGGTCCTTAAAAAACTTATCACTACCCTGTCTCTGCAAATACTTCAGACAAAGAACCCGGCGGAGCATTTTGCTATCCTGGACAGACTGAGGGGCTTGATTTTCAGCTGCCCCTGGCCAAGGGATTCCCCATTGATGCAGGCCTTAGTGAAGTTTGTGGGGGAGACCCAGAAGGACCTAGACACCTACGCAGACAAGTGCTGGGCTGATGGCTCCTTTGTGGCTATGGTCAAGGAGCAGGACCTAGCCAAATGGAGTCTGTGCCAACCCGGTTCATCAGGCCTCCAGAACGATCTTTAGCCAGCCCCTCAGCCACTTCCTTCCTCCCAATCTGCCGACTACCCCAGTCCCAGTCAGCTCAACCCCTCACCACCTCCGTGGACCCCTGGTGTGCCGATAATGATGTCCCCGCCAGAGCCCAAAACAGTCAGTGTGCTGATGAAGGGCCGCCCACTGGGACCTCACTCCCTGTTCCAGAGCCCAGTCCTTGGACACTGCAGCCCCTGTCTTCCCCAGCCCTCCCGCTGCCACTTCTGCCGGCGGCTGCCTCTGCCAGTCCCAGAGATGCAGTCTCCACAGGCCCTCCAGCTAGGGCATGGTGATGTCCCCGCTGACTCCCTGGTGCCGGCTCCCCTGCTCATCCTCTGGTTGCTGTGTCTCCCCTGGTGTCGGCTCTCCTGCTTGTCCTCTGGTTCCTGTGTCTCCCCTGGTACCGGCTCTCCTGCTCACCCTCTGGTTCCTGTGTCTTCCCTGGTGCCGGCTCTCCTGTTCGTCCTCTGGTTCCGGTGTCTCCCCTGGTGCTGGCTCTCCTGCTCGTCCTCTGGTTCTTGGTCCCTCCTGGTGTCGCCTCTCCTTGGTCCCTCCTGGTGTCCCTCTCCTTGGTCCCTCCTGGTGTCGTCTCCTCCTAGTCTCCTCATTCCTCCTGGTTCCTCCAGGTTCCTCGTTCTCCGGTTTCCTTCATCCTCGCCTGTCCTTGGTTGCTCCCCGCCTGCCCGGGGCCTGCCTGTCTTCCTGCCATCCGGCAATACCTGTGTTTTGTTCATTAAACTGCCCTCTTCATACCCACTTTGTTTGTCTCTGTGTCTGCAACTGGGGTCCCCACCACCCTCACACGTAACAGACCAGTAAAATAGTCTCAGATTACTGGGAATTAAGATTAGCTTTCAGATTTAAATTTTATACAGACATAAGACAGTGGATAAACATTTGTTGTGATGAATGACATCTGATCTCTCTGTTTCTCTCTCTCTCTCTCTCTCTCACACACACACACACACACACACACACAAGGACAGACACATTGCACTGAATATACTGTATGTGTCTTCACCCAAATTCATTATGTGTCTCTGCCACATTAAAACAAACTAAGAATTACAAAAAATACTCTACTCATATAACATACACTGCAGTTGAAGACACAGAACAGTCCATGATTATAAAACAATTAAATTGTTGTAAGAGTTACAAATAAGTAATACATTTTTAAGAAGTCAACATTTTGAACATATCATAATCCTATGTAATAATAGCCTCATAATACAGTCATGCCCCATAAATACTACATGGACAATATAGCTTCTGAACATCTCCTCATTCCCTGTGGCTGTGTCTGATAGAGTAGTGACCAGCAGCTGAAAGCAGGGGTGAATTGACTATTGTGGTGTACAGACAGGGCTGCATTGTTTGCTGCTGGTGGTAACAACAGCACCTCTGGTAGAGGGGATCATCTGTTTTCTTGGCTAGTTGGCCTCTAATAAGGCTTCTTATGCTCGATGAATGGGCTGGAGTCAGGTCAGAAACAAATGGATGAATAAACACACAAACAGACAAACAAGCAGGCTGATGGGGGGCATGTGTTACAGCAGTATGTGTGTGTGTGTGTGTGTGTGTGTGTGTGTGTTTCACCAATAAGAAAGCAGCAGAAGCAATATGTGTGCATGAATGTGCAGGTACCGTTAGAAATGCAAGGATGTAAAAACACATGCAAGACTTTGAACATCACCTTTAACTGTCTTTGATAACTCACAAATCTATTGACAAGGAAGGGTGAAATACAGAGATTAAGAGGAAAACGAGAGACATACAGAGAGAGAATAAGCAAACGCCCAGCATTTTCCAGGTCAGCCCAAATGCCCTGGGCTAAACTTGCCGTTCTGTTTCTCCATTTTTTCCTCCTCTCATTCTCTCTTTCTCTCTCTCTCTCTCGCCCAGGGGTAAAGTCAAACTGCAACAGGATTCAACCGTTCCCACGGAGACTGGAGAGATGGTGCTGCCATGGCAACAAAGCATCGCTTGCTCAAGAAAATGGCTACTCCATCTCTCTGTCTCTCAATCTCTACTTCTTTCCTCATCCGCATCTCAGCACCATCTCTCATGCTTGTCGTTTTTCATAAATTTGTGAATCAAATCTTATTTTCTTTCTTATTATACATCTGTATAATAAGTCATGTGCACATACAAAAGACTCACAAGGAATTGTATAAAATTTAAGGAGATTTAAACATTGTGCTACTTTGTTGAGATCATTGCAGGTTAACAGAGACAGAATTTCTGCAAGTGGTGCTCACTTCTAAGTCTGTTTAACCATGGCGGATGAGGCCGCCTTACAAACTTAGCTCAGGTTTGCAACAAGAGAGGGAGTTCACACACAGAAGAATAAAATGTCAATTCAGTTTTATTAAGTAAAAAGCAAAAATAGCACAGGGTGTGGCCATTTGGTGATTGTTGCCAACCCTGGATGAATGAGTCTCTGGTTCAAATTAATTTCCTTGCCAACAGCTAGAGAAATTCTCCCTACATCTCCATGAGTCAAGGCATCTGTCAGTACTGCAGCCTCAGACACACTTTCCACTTTGTGCTCATTTAGGTGAGTACATTCTGGAACTGTAGACTTAAGCTGCTCTGACAAAAGAAGTTCACGCAATTGTGAGAAAGTCACAACTACAGATGCCATTTCCCTATGATTAAAATGAGTTAACTCCTTAGCAAATGCAAACATACTGTATTTGGTTTTCCTGTCTCTTAAAATTTCAAAATTTTTCCCTCCAGCACTAGTGCATTAGCTTTTAGAACTGCAATATTTATCCTCAGATAGCTCTCACTGTTAGTCTGACTAATGGATTCTGCCATCACTTTGTGATGCATCAAAAATAAGAAAAATAAAGAACATCTTCAATCAAGTCTAGCTGATAATATTGTAAGATTTTTTTCGCCTGCTGCTATTTTAGTTCAGTTTCACCCAGCCTAACGTCTAATCTCAATCTTTCCATTTCAAGTTTAGAACGTTTTTTCTGCTCTAATGTGGGCTGATGCTGTAGCATCAACAACCAATCATTTGCTTTGCTGCACAAACCATAAAGAAATTTCAAAGCCACCCACAGTGGCCAATTTACTACCAGTGCACAATTCTACACTGGGCAACACTGCCTTTTCCACCAGGTTTGCCTTCAGAGTAAACAGTAGGTAGATGGGACATGAGCCAAATTAAAATCTCAACGTACAACGTACAGACCAGATTCATTTTCTCAGAGGTTACTTCTGTGATTTTTGGTAGATATTATTGTGCTGATGTACTGTATGTATAAGTGGTCATTTTTCTGGTAAGTTATTTGATGATTAAAAATGGGAGTATTTATGTATGTGTATTATCACAGTTTAATAAGTTATTTGATGATATATAAAGCTGATCTATCAGCTGATTTGACAGCTTTGACTGGTGGTCCTACACATCACTCAGGTTCTTCATTGCTACTGCACAGAATGTGGTTGCAAAATGCCAAGATGGCAGCTGCCGTATCCACAGTATTTTGGCTTCATTTTTGCATAGTGGAGGGAAGTAGTGATGCATTGCCCGTATTTATATAGTCAATGTGCACAAAGTTCAATGTTTTACAACAAAAATAACACTAAAATCAACCTAAGCTTCTGCATACATCAGTTGTGAAACTAAACTATGAAGCAGTGAGGAAAGCAGTAAACTACATTTGGACTGACACTATAATTGATCCATCAGGAAGTGGGAAGTCTCAGTGACATGTTGAAGTCTCTCTGCTTTTACTCTGGCAATAACCTTATCATGCTACTTCACTAGAAAATCCTTTCAGACACTGACAGCAAAAGTTAAAACTCAAATAAAATAATTTAGGCTTGAATCACTACTGTGCTCCAACAGTGACAAAGAAAGGAAGGCAGTTATGAAATGTCACAGATTATTACATACTTTGTGTTGCACCTTTGACATTCTGTCATTAAACCCACAAGGTTTTCATTGACATCATTTCATCAAATAGGAACTCCCTCACTCCAAACCTTCACACTAGTACATGACATTTAATTCAGCTTACTCTTTAGACATTGTTTTGTTTTTTACATGTGCATGTATGAGAAAGTCCCCCTCCTCTATCATTCCTTTAAATGCCTTTTTTTAGAATCTCATACTGTATATCACACAGTATTAGCATACTGATAAACAGGACAGGGGTGTGAGATGTGTATGCTGCGCATGTTGCAGTGTTGAGGTTTTAACCTGACACTTGATAGAAGGTCACGTAAAAGAAGGTTTTGCTGAAAATGGGCATGACAGTGTGAGCTTGGACTTATAGATTATTTATATGGCTGTCAGGGACTCTCAGCATCATACACAGCAGGGTGGTGGGTGTAGTGTGTGTGTGTGTGTGTGTGTGTGTGTGTGAGAGAGAGAGAGAGAGAGAAAGCTTGAGAGAGGAGAAAGAAATAGAAGAGAAATAGAGATAGAATGCTGAAAGAAGAGAATGTGAACTCACATCTCTGCCTTGGGTTGCAATAAACACTGCCTATACCTTATCATTAAGTGATATATGTACTGACAAGCCTCGTAGATGGGACATGAAGTCTTTTACACATACCTAGACACATATACTCAGGTTTTCCTGTAAAGGTTGACTGTCTTTGTCAGGCCCTTGACACACCAAGCTGATTTGGCATGTTGAAGCAGTGGCATACCTTATTGGTGAGAGAGGCCACTCTGATTGACTGTTCAACTTAGTGCATCAGTGCACGTGGATATAATGGTTTGGGTAAGCCCCTTCAGCCTGTCACTGTAGTATTCATGGTTTCACCCATTTAATGTGGTTTCTCCTGGTTTTTTGTCTCCACAACCTTCTTTCTTCTTCCACAACCAAAAGACCAAGGGCAGAGAAGAGCAGTGTCATTTGTAGCTTCTTATCAGAAATATTTTCAATTAGATGCAGCTATAAACAGCAGCTGTGCTGAATGAGACGTGCTTTGTTTATACTGTGTTTTGTTTATGTGTTTAGCTTATACTTCAGCAGGCCATCTCTCCTTCTTTCCCTTTCTAAATGGCAAATACAGATACCGCCACCTGCTGGTAGGGGGAGTTATTTCTGTCACGCAGGCTCAGAACGTACGTGCTAGTCGGCCATTGGCTGTAGTCTGTGTGGTATGTTCATGTGTCACTTTTTCAACCTGACTGGCCCAGACAATGTGGATGTGAGGCGACGCAGGAGTCGGCCTATGCCACTTCTAGTTGTTTCAGATCAGCTTGGTGTGTCTCTGCCCTTAGTTTCTATCGGCCTCTGTGAAAGCCATCTTTGATTTCATATAGGCTATCTCTTTGTCTCTAGTGTGTCAGCATTTGGGGGTTTAAAGCAAGACTGTGTAGTCTTTGCTGAACAAAGATGCTGAACTGGATCACAACAGCTAGTTTGTTTGCCAAGCAATCTACTTTATGTTATATGACCAGTTTAGCATTGTAAAAGGCTTTACATCCAGTCACTACACCTCTTAGTGGCATTTAAATAAATCACAACAGTGGCATGTTTACACTGATGACATATTAATAGGAAATTGTATAATTTACACAGCATAGACCCTTTTATAGCAGTATGACTAGAGGAGAGTCATCCAGTCAACAAACTGGCTCAGTGATGGTAGAGTAGCCACAGTCCCAAAGTGTCTCCATTTGTAGATCGTTTGCCTAACTGTAGACTGGTGAATTTCTAAAGTCTTTGAACTCACTTTATAACCCTTTCTAGCTTTATGTAAATCAACAATTCTTGATCGTAGATCCTCTGAAAGCTCTTTTTGGTGAGGCCTGGCTCACATACGTGTATTCTTCTTGTGTAGAGCAAACTCAAAAGGTTAGAGTGGTTTTTATCAAAGTAGCTCTAGTCCACACCTCCAAACTCATTTTCTTAACAAGACTCCAGGTATGCTAACACCTGACTCCAATTAGCTCAATTAGCTTTTTTGAGGTCATTAACTCAAGGGTTCACATTCCACTAGCACTATGAAGTTTTTACCTTTCTGGAGTATAAAAGCGCACAAGATCAGAAATATGAAGGTGCCAGACCATGTACAGCCTTATAAACAAACATCAACAGTTTAAAATCAATCCGAAAACGAACAGGAAGCCAATGTAGAGAGGCAAGGACTGGAGTGATATGCTCATGGCGCCGCGTATTAGTTAAAAGACGAGCTGCTGCATTTTGGACCAACTGTAATCGGGACATTAAGGCTTGAGAAATGCCAGTATACAGTGCATTACAATAATCCAGTCTAGTGCTAATAAAGGCATGAATTGCCTTTTCAAAATCACTAAAAGAAAGAAAGTGTTTAACCTTAGCCAAAAGTCTCAATTGAAAAAAACTGGCTTTAACTACAGACTTTATCTGTTCGTCCAGCTTAAGAGCACCATCAGAAACTACCCCAAGATTTCTCACATGAGGCCTCAGGTAGGATCCCAAAAAGCTAGGAATGTCAGAACCAGTGGCACCAGAGTTACCAATTACAACACATTCCGTCTTACTTTCATTAATATGTAAGAAGTTATGTGATAACCATGCCTTAATGTCCCTCAGGCAATCCCTCAAGGTCTGAAATGAGTTGCTCTTATTGACATTCAATGGCAAATAAATTTGAATATCATCCGCATAACAATGAAAAGACAACCCATATTTCATAAAAATCGATCCAAGGGGAAGTAAATACAAAGAAAAGAGAACTGGCCCCAAGATGGATCCCTGAGGCACACCACAGTTCAAAGGAACAGCAGAAGAAGAGAACTCATCAATATGTACAGCAAAACTCCTATCAGACAAATACGATTCAAACCATTTAAGAACATTACCATGAAGTCCTACAGAGTGCTGCAGACGGGACAACAAAATACGATGGTCTACTGTGTCAAAAGCAGCTGAAAGATCTAGGAGAATCAGAATGGCAGTATTACCTTCATCCACAGTAAACGTGTGTAAATGTGTATCTAGTGTTTGCTATCATTAACACTAAACACATAGGCTAGTGGTCAAACCAGGCCAAATGTGTTTAAATCTGCAAAACCAATGACTATTGCATTTTATTACTTATTAAGAAAGACTGCATTACTTTCTTCAAAAGTGGTATGTAGTAGTGGAACTTTAAGACAAAAAGATTCTCCAGGCAAACATGCATGAGACCCTAATTATAAAATTTAAAAATCTGGGATTAAATTTGAACATGCATAACAATACTGCTACCTAACTTGTTGGGTTTCAAAAGTCTGTCTTATATACTCTTCGTGTTTTTGTTGACATGGTTGCATTTTTAAAAAATGTTGGAGCATTGCATTTCCAATGCAAGTTCATCCCAAACAGACACCCGTACAAGGATGTCACACAGAAACACACTGAAATGCTCACAGGATCACAGTAGTACCACTGTTGCATGCAACCACAAGAAC
>NW_018128080.1:40030-64839 GCF_001952655.1 Monopterus albus | reverse complement strand
CTCCTGCCAGGTGTCTAAATAAAAATCCACCGACCACACCGGATATGCATCACTAGTTGTCATGGCCACAGAGGAATAGTCTTCAAGGTTTCCATGGCAACAGCCTGGGGAACTCTCCCGCAGCCTGTCACTGGTGTCACGAAAACAGAGTGGATGAATGCTCATGATTATATATGTATTTTTTATGGCGACATGTGTGTGGGTGTAATGAAGGGTCTGAATGACAGTGAAACAGTCAGTGGGACAGTTGTAGTGATTAATAGTGAGCCATCGAGTGGGTGTATGGATGGTTTAATAGAAGAAAAGCAACCATGAAACAAGAATTGCAAGAATTTAATGTCTGCTTTGCATTTGTGGATGAAGGACATGCACACGTGTATGAGTGAGACAGGAGTGAGATGGGAGGCTCTCTCGCAACGACTCCTGTCAAATCAACCGCCATTCAAAGTGACAAAGAGAAAGTAGGACTCAGTTGCCATGGAAATGCAATCAGCTTTTTGTGGAAGCATTTATCTCCTGGGTGCTGTCAGCATTCAATCTTACCTGCATAATAAACATATATATGTACACACATATGCATGTGTATGCACAGACATGCACAGATAAACATACAGAGGAGCTACAACAGAAAACAGTGGCGAGTGTAGCTGTAGGTTTACCAGTCAGGATTTTACAAAATGACTATTGCCATCAGTTGTCTCATATCAGATGGTCAAATAGATCTGACTGCATTCCACATTAAAAAGTCAGGTAAGTCACATTTCATTTTCATATTGTACCTAAAACTGTTGGTTTCCTGAAAGGAACTTTCTTGTCCTCCAATAAAATAAATCTTTTTCACTCAAAAACAAGCCTGTTGTTTCACAGGTTTCAGCTGAAATTGAGCTACAGTATTACTGTATCTCAGCTGCTGATCCACACATTCTTTACTCTCATTTGTTTTCTCTTCATCATCCTTTATTGCATTTCACTCTTCTCCTCGCTTTCTGTATCTCTTTTCTCTTTCTCCTGCCCTGTATTCATGTGCTAATCTGGTACAGTTGGACTTCTTGTCTGACTCCAGTAATCTTGTCAGGACAGATGGCCCACACACACACACACACACACACACGCACACAGATCTACTCTTTCGGTAACCCACATTGACCTGGAACGCAGGATGCTTCAGGTTTCTCGCCATCAGATACTTGGATTTCACATCCATTCCATCACACACACAGCTGCCCTTCCAATGCTGGATCCAGTCATGTGATGTGTTCAGGGACGGCGCTGGTGGCAATCAACAGGTCAGCAGAGCAGCAGATCAACTTGGAAAACAAGACGTATAAATGCTCATTTTCTCATACCTTGAGACATATGTCATGGATTGTAAATGTTAGAGACGTTTTTTTTATTATTTATGAGTTTTCCTCAGCTTAGGAGTTGATATTATTATACTGGTAAAAATATCAACTAATCAATATTGTCAATTTCAAGTGATTTGATAATAGCACTATTTTCAGAGGAGAGTTTTAGATTCTCATGACTATATGAAGTATCTTTGTACCCAGACAATTTCCTTTCGATATTTTTTGCCTTTAAATTTGTCAAATCTGGATCCTAAAATTTGACAGAGAGGGGAAGCAGATTTTATTGCAGGTTTTACAGGCTGCTGAGTAAAGCCCTCTGACATCACACTCTAGTGATTTTCTGCACTCAAGGACAATGTAAAATTTTTAACATAAAATCATTGTTGCCAAACCAATAAAGTATTTCAGACTAACTTGGGAAGGTATGTTTGAAACAAACTTGCTTGTGCAAAGCGTCGTCTGACAGCTGTTTTGAATGGCCACACTGGAAGAACAGGAGCTCTGTAGAGATGAGGGGATCTCTCCATACACATAATCATTTGGCTCATTGTTAATATAGAAACATTAATTGGTGCAGCTTTAAAGTAAGGGTTTTCATTATAGAAAAATGCTAAACACATCACCTGAATAGAAGATGGAACAGAAAAGTGAGCAAGACCTCAATAAGGAAACATTTAAAACAGAGTTATGTTTGACGTTTATGTTTATTACCTTTGAGTGAGAATAAAGTTGCAACCTTAACGGTGCTGAACCAAGAAATCTGCAACTCTGTGTATGTGTCTATTTGCAGATCCTGTATAATGAACAAAAATATTTTTTCATCAGATAATGGTGTCTCAAGATTGGTTTAAATGTTGTCTATTCTCTACATTGACAAGAATACCGTTGAAACGGAAACACCTTTCATTTTTGGGCATGATGATGACAAAATAAAATAAGGATGTACATATATTTATTTTTTTGAATATATGATATGACAATAAAAATATATGGCACATCACTATGCTGATGTATCTGAACGTACTCCAAAATCCATATCTTCACCCCCTCCATGTCTGCCTCTTCCCAACTCCCTCTTATCATGGGCAGGGGTTAGGATTGGCGGGGAAGAGGGGAGATGAAAGCAAGACAGAGCATGATATGGAGAGAGAGAGAGAAGGTGAAAACGTGGATGAAAGATGAGTGCCAGAGGGTAGGGGTGGCCTTTACGGTGAACTGTGATGGATGAGAAAGTTTGAAAAGGAGCATTTAGATGAACAGGTCAGAGAGAGGAGGCAGGTTTGTACCTTGTGGTGCCTAAGAGCCCGGATGTCCTTTATCAAACTGTTTGCACTCCACAGGACTGTAGCAGCTGACAGTGACCAGGTGATGTAATATTTGGTCACAGTGCAATAAGAAAGCCCTATAATATACATGAGTGAGAATTTTAGTTGCCTTATTGGTTTGTTATTGTAATGATGCTCTTTCATATTTCACCTTGTGAATGTTTATCACCTATAATGAAGGTGAAAATTATTTATGCACTAGCCTGAGAAGTGTCAGTCTGTAGTGAGATCTGCCTAGAGCTGCCAACACAAATGAAAGTGTTTCATTATTCAGGTTTTCAGCAGAAACTCCGACAAGGTTGTTGCACCCTTTTATAAAATATTAAAAAAAAAATTTGTGTAACCCATGGGCATGATAAGCAGGTGCACAGTCAAAAATAACAGGTAGTGGAAAGTACATTTACTCAGGCGCAGTACAACACATGTACTTAAGGACAAATCTGACATACTTGTACTTTAGTGTTCCTTTCATAATACTTTATACTTAACTATCATTCAGAGGGAAATATGGTACTTTTTTTACTCCACTACATTTATTTGCCAGCTTTAGTCACTGGACAGATGAAGATTATTGCATACAAACCAAAGATCCTTTATGAGAGCGTCAACTACCCAGTAGTATTTATAAGTAGAGCTGACATCAGAGCTGATTAGCAGCTGATTGACTGGCAACTATTTTGATCATTTCAGTCTATTTTCAAGCAAAAATACCAAACATTTCTTCTTTCCAGCTTCACAACCCAAGGATTTGATGCTTTATCTTGTAATTACTTGAATTATTTTAATGCATTTTTTTTTTACATTTATTTATGTGCATGCGTGTTGTCTCTGTGCAGTTTATACTATACTGCTGGCAGAATGAGAACATGCAAAAACGTGCAAAAACAGAGCAGAGACTGCTGTTCACTGGCTGCCCTCACTATGAAAATACAAATTCGCTTACGCTTACGATTTCAGGGAAAAGTAATGGAGACCTGTGCCATGCTCAGGCTCTAGCAGACCCCGAAAACCCTTGTCAATGAACTAAAACTCCCTGGACTTCAGGCTTGGATCTGATGTACAGGAGGAACGCCTGTGAAGTCCATTGTCCCATGGTTTTGATATGATGGTCAGGGATGCCTTTAGTCAAAGCTGAGGTGACTGCTCCAATCCTGAAAAAGTGACCAGAGAAGTGGCCAGCAGGGATGCTGGACAGAGATAGAGTGAGACAAAACAGTTGTAGAACTAAATTCTGGTCGCTTTGATGCCAGATTCAGTAATGAATAATGATTCTGATGAGTCAGAGCAGTGTGTTTGAATTGAGATGGCTGAGGAGAGCTCTTTATGGGTCATTTGGTTTGGTTGGTTTTGCTTCTCTTGAGGAGGTATATGATGATGGACTCAAATACTAGCTGCAGATTGAGGAGTGTAAATGAGGGATGTATTGGTTGGAGGAGGCAGTGAATTGAGTAAATTGAGAACAGGCTAGGAGAAACATAGCTTCTAATGTGGATGCAGAGGTGTGGAGACATGGTGTGATTCTTATGGTGTTGATACATTGTGCCAGGAGGTCAAAGGTCAACAGCAGATGATGGGGAGTTCAAGCAGGAGCCATTCTTTGGTATCCTCTGAAGGTCATGGAGAGTTGAGAGGTGGTGTGTGTCAGTAGAGATGGTCCGATTATGAGATTGCTGAAAAAGTATAATCAGAAAGTGGTGGGTTGGATATATCTAAAATAAAATGAGTGAGACATAGCTGGAAATGACATGGAGGTGAAAATGAAATTCCCTAAAGACTTTCCATGCCATTCATTATGATGTGAGAGTTCTGGGGGCTATGCTATTAAAAATAGTTTGTTAAGATAAAATGATGAGATTGGTGACACCAGGAGTCAAATTTGCAGGACAGTCACTAAAAAAGGGAGGTGTGGTCTTGGGTCACTCCTGTGCTTTGGGTGCCCACATCTTGAATTTCTGTAGGGAGAGACAATAAAGAGAGTCTATTTTATTCTGGTAGCCAGGAATATGTTCAGCATGGATATGAAATTGATGAGCTATAGATAGCCAGGTTAGATGTGGGAGGAAGGGAGTAATAGGAAGAGAGTTGCTGCGGCCTTTATTAATGGCATAGATGATAGATGTGATGTCAGACTGCATCAGAATTCATTTGTGGCTCCATAGGTGGTCCCATAAGAGTGCAGCATCCACTACTGGACATATTCCAAACACTGCAGAAGACTGAGTTAACAGGGATGAATGCATTTTGGGAGGTCATTTGTCTGCGAACCATTTCCCCTCCCCAAATACCCCAAAACCAACTGAAGGAGCAGCGTCCATGAGGAGGATGACGTTAAAAATGCAGTTTGGTTTTGGAGGCAGGATCCATGGTGATGGAAACGATGAGCATGGGGACATAGGAAGCCAGATGGAGCAGGTGGGAGATGAAGGCTCAACTTTTGGGAATTTTCCAAAGGGCATAACTGAGGTGCCCAAGGAGTGACAGTAGTTGGATCAGAAAAGGGCCATGATGAAATTAGAGATGAGAAGCATGATTCAATCCAGCTTTGCACTTGGCAGTGATATTTCAAAACAGATTGAGTCGAGCTGAATCCGTAGGAATTCAATTGAGGTGGTGGGGCCTTTGGTCTTTTCCTCAATCAGTGAGGTTCCTAGAGCTCAAAATACAGACCTGATTTGAGAGAGGTTGTGGACCAATAATAGAATGTCATCGAGAAGATGAACCATGTACTGGATGGCATGGGATTGTGGAGAATCCAACAGCACGTCTCAAAGAAGGTGTCAAACAATTTAGGGCTACTTTTGCATCCAAAGGTGAGACTGACTGCAAAGTAGGACTGAGAGCACCAGGATGCCACAAAGGTGCCAGGAATCAGGATGGAGAGGGAGCATCTTGAAGGTGCTCGTTATGTCCACCTTGGCAAGCCACACCCCTTGACCAGCCAGTCTGATGAGGGAGATGGCATGAGAAACTATTGAATATTTAAGAGAAAACTTCTCGCTCAAAATCAGACTGGACATAGAAGTGCCATATGAAGTGGAAAGGTCTATGATCAGGCACTTTTTCCAAAAGTTTTTTCATGTGGCTACCCCTGGGGTTGATTCTGGCAACCGGGAATGGAGGGTGACTAAAAGAACCAATCAAAAGCAGAAGACACTTCCTTCTTGAACAGGAGGTCTATGAAGGTCGGATTGTTAGTGGCAGAAAGCAGGTTTTGGCAGGAGTAGGACAATGGTGGAGACACCACAATTCAGGGGTGGAAGCCGTGAGTAAATCCATTGGCTGTTGTACAAGCAGGCAATACAGGTGTGCCCCCCGCAAAAAGGAGCAGATGTAGAGGAAGTGACACTGAGCCATGTTGCATCCCGCATCATTGAAGTTGCTGCAAATAATACATCTGCTTTGTTGGAGGACCAGTTGCGGGGCACCTGTTGTTCCTGATGCAGGAGCTGCCATTGCTGTGATGACAGACTGCCTAAGGTCTGTGGAGGAAAACACTGCTGTCAGCCCAGCCCTGTCAGAATTATGGAACGCTGCGGATGTCAAGAAGTGGGGCAACCCAGTGCTCGAGAGAGAGAACATGGCGGCTGGGAGCCTGTTAGCCACTGAAGAAGAGAGAGGAGGCAGCCCTGTGCCCATAGGTGCTCGGTGTCCGCTGAAGAAAAGACAGCTGGCAGCTCATTGCCTTGACCAGAGGAAACAAAAGGGGGTAGCCCTGTACCCACAGTAGCAATAAGAGAAGGACAAAGGTGAAAAAGAAGTCAAAGAAGCAGAGGGTGGCTCTGCACCCAGTAAAAGCTGAGATGGAGAGAAGGAAGAGATGGAAGGCGGGCAGGCCCTTGAAAAAGTTCATAATGGTTTCCCTGTTTTTGAGTTTAGGAACATAGCAAACGCTAATGTTATCAGTCACACCTGTCATTTTCAGGCTATGTCATACTACCACTGTAGCACAGGCAAGACTAATATTGATAACTCTGTTCTGTTCAAGTGTCCCAGTATGGAATAACATTGTGACAGTGTGCCACCATGCACAATACCAGAACCCTGAAACTAAATAGAATTCAGCTTGGTTGGTGAATATTGGTCTTGGGAAAGTCCAGTTTGGTACTGGAAGCTTGAAAATTATTATGATCCACAGAGGTCTCAGAAAAACAGAGTGAAAAGCTGCTCCAAATGGAAGAAATTAGGTATTTTGGAGTCTCATTCCCCAGTCAAAAGCATCATGACTGGTTAACCTTCCAAACAGAATTATGATACATAACCTGAGAAAAGAATATCTGGTCTGCTGTGCTCACCCTGCAAGCATGACTGGAATACAGTAACGGACTGATAGATGGATGAATGGAAATAGCATTTATTTATTGTACATTTTCAAACCTGATCACTTGTCATCTGATTATACATGGGTCATAAACACACCATACCAATAAAGTCAGAGTAAGGATGCAAGAAAGAGATGGAAACAGAAAGAGGGAATTTCTTCTTTGGTGAATGTGCAATATTTGGGTATTTCATATGACATTAGTCTGCCTTGGCAACCCATCCTCCATACACAACCGTTTTTCTTGTCTCACTCACAAACAAAAACACAGATAGAAACACAATCATTTGATGCACAAAAAGTGGATCCTCTTATGGGGAAAAGAAACTATGACATAGTAACTGATAAATATTAGTTAGTTAGTTAGATAGATTTCATGTGAAACAGTGGAGAGAGAAAAAGAGAGAATGAGATGTATTTTGGGAAGATGGATGATGTTGGGAATGGGAAATGGAGGAGGAGAAATGAAGAAGCATGTCGACAGGCAGCAACAGCGAGAGAGAGAGAGAAGTGGGGGTGAGTTCAAATTGGGGAGAGGGGCAGTGTTGGATGGTAGGAGGCTACATGACGTTTGTTTCCATGGTGATGGTCTCTCTGTCTCCCACATGCAGGGAGATGGTGCTTTAATGTACGCGTATGTGTGTATGTCTACATGTGTGTGTATGTTTGCGTGTGCTTGCATTTTTTTTGTCAATAAATAACTGAGCTCTTGTTGTTGGCATAGTGGACATTTTATTGATTGCACAGTAAAACCACAGCTATGAACGATCCCAGTTTGTGCTCCCAAATGCTTCTGGGTTTTTACACTGCATCATACTGTACGCACTTGTTTACTTTAGGGGAGTGAAAACTCATGGTTTTCAAAATATAGATGCCAGAAGAATCGACATACAGGGTACAGTCTGAATCCAAATAAGGCCATTTAGGCTTGTCACAGAAAGGTACTAGTGCCAGTCACAAGGTCTTCCCATCCTGTTATTACATTTTACTGATCACCGAGATGAATTTTAGCACAATTTACCACTTGAAATATTCACATATTCTTTATCTTTTCACTTTATTTCCCACATCTGAACATTAAAATCCTGAAAAGAAATCAAGCACAATGAAATAATGTATAAAAACATTGCTTATCTTTGGTATAAAATTAATCTTTGTGTCTAAATGCAGCTTGTCACCACGTCCAACCAAGCGTGTACCATGTTGCAGTAATTTTTTTCAGGCTTATTAATCAGTTTTCCACCTGTGTTGCTGCCTTGGAGCCTTTTGCTCACTGATGACTTTAAAAATGGAAATAGGACTGGGTGGGCTGATGTCTTACCATTTGGCACGGAAACACTACGATATGATGGAGGGCTTTTAACTTTATTGACACTAGATGGAAGACACAAGACCTGCAGCTTAGTAGAGATATTAAAAATGAATCTGGGGGTTAAAATGCAGGATAGCCTGTAAGCTATGAGATGTCTGTGCATGTGTATGTCACAGACATTGTGCATGTGCATTGTGTGTGTGTGTGTGTGTGTGTTGGAGGCTGAAATCTGTGTGGGGCGTGACTGGCATGGTGAGAGGATCCAACTGTCACAGCGGATCCACCAAGCTGGAAGAGGAGGAGGAGGAAGGAGAAAAGCAGAACATGGCTTGGGAAAGGTGATGGATGTTGAAGGCAACATCGCCATCTGGTGTCAGCAAAATTACAGCTGTACATTAGAAAAGTGTGCCACATGTAAGTTAATGTGAAAGATTACAATTATGTGATACAGTGGTTCATTTAGTATTGAAAATACCATGATACATACAATGAAATTAGAGAATGTCGCTGTCTCTGTATCCATCTGAAGCCTACACATATGCACTCAGACCTCCTCACCCAATTCTAGGAAGGCAAATAAACACTCAGTTGACTATGTGAGACAAGCATTGTTGTTTTCCTGAATGGTCAGATTTCTGAGGCAACACTGGAGCAAATGATTCACAGTACATATTTGTTTCACTCAACTGACTTTACACTGTTAACAGCCTCAAGAATTTTGGCCTCTGTCTATTTGTCTCTCTAACACACAGCCATATGCATATATTTGCTTCAGATCTTTACCTCAGTTTCTTTTGGTCTTTTCCTGTCCTTTTATGGAATGTTATTGCATTAAAAGTGAAAAGGCAAATTAAAAGTGATGTTCTGTTTTGTGTGTTTAACAGAAATACATTTGAGCATCAGATTTTTTGGACCCACCAAAAAGCTGCCAAATAATTTACAGAATGCATTAAGCCTGATAATCAGACTAAACTGACACTGTGGAGAGCAGCACACAAGCCTGGAAACAGGTTAAACAAAAATAATTAGAACTCATGTTTCCCCACACTAATTTAATAAGACATGACTGAAAAGCAATTTAAAAAAATGTATTTAATGTCTTTAAAATGTTCCTGAAAAGGAAGAAACAAGCAAGGACAAATCATTGCTGTTCTTTGTTGGCAGAGGGACATGATGGGCTTATCTAAATAAAACTCAAATTAAATTCAAGTTCTATTACATAATGTTACATATTCAGTTTAAAAGCTGGAAGCCCCCTTGTTTTTAGCATCACTGTATTTCTATGAATAACCTGAAATAGTGAAAACCACTGACTGATGACAGTCGAATTATTCTGTTCAGTCCAACAGAAAACTAAAACCACTGCTCTGACCACATAGTGACCACTAGAGGGGGCTCTAAGTTAATTCAAATAGACTCAAATAAGATGCCCACCTCCCCTTAAAGCTGAGATCACCCAGGAGTTAAAGGTCACACACTCAACTTTGCTATCTGTCCAAGCAGATATCACAGGCCAGTCCTGTTTTTATGACGCATTCATGGAAAGAGTTTATGTACAGGTCAGTGTAATGATGTTAGACCCATGTAATGGAAACACGGATTAAAAGGGGAAGTGGGAGAAAAGAGGGAATTAAGTGGCACACTGGGAATTTGACAGATACAATAAAGGTGTTTTGTCATTCATAGAGCTGGTTCATGTAGCATCATAGCCACCATTGTGTGTGAGTTCAGCTTTGGTCTCATATTTGTTAAACCACTGCCTGTAGTTGACATTTATTGGAATTATAATGTGGCTGGACAAAATACAGCGTGTTTCTTAACTTTCATATATCAAAAGCAGAATATGTACAAATATGCTCTATTTGTGTCCATAATCTATGCACTTTAAATAGTTGAAATGATCCTGGAACAGGAGGTCACACACTGGCCATCTGCTCATACTAACTACTATCTTCTCCTAGTGTGTGTTACAAAGTGAATCAAAACTTAAAACCATACACTTCCTCTGTACCAGAGGTTTGTTTCCAGAAAGTGCAACAGTATATATGACATGTTCAGGATCAGTCTTTAGCTATATCGGGTTATATCACCTTTAAAATATTCCACAGTATTACAGTACTACATAGTTTATGAGGTGACCGAAGAATACATCCACTGTACTTTTTAAGGAGTGAGATATTAATTAGGACACCTTACACTCCTACTCCACCCTTCCTCACTAGGAAGCCAAAAACACACACCACATCCTGATGTCACCGGTCTCCATGGTGACCCTAGAGCCATCTGGAGTACAACATAAAGCACCACACAAACATGCATACACAAGCACACTTGTGTGCTGAGACGTGTATACAGATCACTTTATATCAAAACTGAATTCCCTAATAATGATAATTTCATCTGTTAAATTCTGAAAATCTGAAAGGGACAGATTTCTCATTACAAATGTGTTTCTTTTGATAATGCACAACTGCACACACTTGCCTAACTGCAGATGGCGCAGCGGTCACTGGGTATTCAAAATAGTAATCACTCCCCCAGCATTCCTTGCACCCAATGCCACGCCTTCAGGCATGACATGTATGCACAGGCAGACAAACAGAGAGAAATAAAATAGTATGGCAGTTCAACTGTAATTCAGCAGTGCTGTCAGCTGCTGCAAGACCATTTCTGGCAACACTCTAAATGAGTTCTCGTGAGTGTCCCTCTCAGCCAAAGAGAGCACTGTCGATGAAGCTGAGCCATGGGCCTTAGCATTCTCATTTACACTGCTACCAAATCACTATCTTCTGCCTCATCGACTCATTAGGAGGATGAACGGGCAATGATGAGAAGGCAATAACTCGGCAGCCAAAGAGCCATGGCTTCGCACAACATATAAGTGCAGTGTGTGCATTACGTCAGCAATTCAAACCCAGTTGCTAACATTTGTCACAGATCTCTGTGTTTGCCTCTCTGCAAAAAACAAACCAAAAAAGGTAATAACATGAAGTCACCTGTTCATGTATGGCACCTTACGTCATTGGTAAGGTTCCCAAAATGGCTGCTGAAGTGATTGTGAATAGGTAAGAAAGAAACAATGAAGTTAATCATTGCTGTTCATCATAACAGCATTATATAATAATAAACCAGATGTTGTGTTTTCAGTAGTGCTACCCCCGAGTGGAGGGTGGGGGCAATTATTATAGCTATAAAGAGCAACATAGTACCTTAACCTGACCACATCTCTTTCATTGTTTCACTGTACCTTTCATCCTACATATACATATAGCTTACCAATTTAAAAAAAGCTGATTTGGTGTTATTGTCAAGAGTTATGGGGATTCACAGTAACTAATAATTACATTTTACACCTAATGCTGTCTTGTTGGTTAAAGTTAGTGTAAGCCTTATAAATCAATGCACTGTTCTCCTAAGTGACTAAAACAGCTTTGAATGTGTTTCTTTACAGTACCACTGGCTGAGTGACTGACAGCCCACTTTTCTTTACTGCCCTATGATGCACTGTTTTTATCAGTGTTTGAAAGGAGACATAAAACCCCTTGTGCCATTTCTGATACTGCTCCCATTGTGGAGGGAAAAGTCCCCTATTTAGCTTAGTTCTCTCTCTCATGAGCTGTACAAACAACTGACCTTTAATGGCACCAGTAATGGATTCCAGTTGACACCAGCTCAATCACCATTAGATATAAGCTGTTCTCCAACCCCCTTCTCTCTGTTGTACATGTAATGACAGTGTTTAATTGTTATTCAGACTTGCTATTGTTATTTTCAGTCATTACCTTTGAGGCTGATTATGACTTTAACTGAATATTGGCTCAGCCCACATGCTCATTAGTGAGTTGCATTAATAAAGCACAAATTGGAAAGTCAGTTGGCAGACAGAAAGGTCAGCCAGAGAAATTGTGAGACTGCTGGGCTGCCAAATCACAATAGTGTGATTGAATGCCACCCTCACTAGTAACCAGTGATGATGACGAACCAAAACAAGTATACCATATGACAAAATGTATCTGTGTCTGTATTGGGGGTTTGCCACTAAACTCATTTTTTGACTTCATCTTTCTAGGCTGATACAATATTTTAATAAATATATTTATTAAAACTAATCTAAATGGTATCAAAGTAATGTACAGTAAGTAGTGAAAGAAAAATAATAAATTACTTGCCATCTGTCAATCTCTGAAGTCCCTTTTCTTGAAACTTAATATGAACATTGATTAGGTCCTATACACCATGTGCACAAAGACATGCTGCTCTCTACTGCACAGTCAGAAGGAGAAAACATATCCAGGTGCTGCTGGGATCATTATCAAACATTAGCTTCTCTGCAATTAAGTCTCATTTCCCCACGTTTCACACAATTGTATCTGATGACTGCTATTTGGAGCTGACATTCCACTCAGTCTTGACACCTCAAAAGCTACTAACTGCAGTTTAATACATATAATATATAACACTTTCACATTAATACTCCTTTCCCACTGGCTGCTAAAGAAGGAAATAGTGAACAGTAGGATCATTAAACTGTAGCTGGAGGAATGGGGGTGCTGTATGGGTGTTTAATGAATATGAAGGCTCAATCCAAAAAAGAAAAAAGTAAAACAAGGTACTTTCTCTGCTTAATCTAGTAAGAATGGTAAATGTGTCCCAATTTCCCCCTAATGAGAGAGAGGAGAGAGAGGACGAGTATGGTGATCTGCATTTTTCTTTGGGGAACCAGTGGTGCGTTATAGATTGGAAAACATACCTGTGTAGTAAACAGATTATAAAATCAGGTTCTCTCTCTCTTAAGATGTTGCTCATTGTCAGCAATTACTGGTACCCGTTTTCTGAGAATCAAAGTAGAAAGACAGTGAAAGAGAGAGATGAAAGAGCCAGAGTCAGGTTGATGGAAGAATCCCATTCATTAAAAGGGTGGAAGATGAAAATCAAGAATTAGTCTTAACCTGGTATTTTTGCACCACACTAACAAAAATAATACAGAAAATCAAATGATGGATACTGGACTTATTTGTAATAGACAGAGGCAGTTACACACATACACAGGGTCGTTACTGAAGCGTGCCGTCAGCATTGGTACCGCAGTTATTCATCAGAGCCTCACCTCCCTTTTGTCTTTCTGTCCTCATCTCCTCTGCTCCTCGTCCTCCCCGTCCTCTTGGATTTCTTCAGTTTTTCGTAACGCACTCTTACATACTGTACATGAAAGTGCAGAAACTGGTGTCAGTCAAGTTAGTGAATGGTTCAAAATCAGGACACAGTGAGAGTGAAGTCTGAGATTTAGTCAGGTTTCAGGGAGAGCAGAGTGGCTCCGGGGTGGTGAAGGTGGCTGTGTTGTTCAGATGAGGGTGTAGGTGCTGCCTCTGGCTCACCTGAGCTGATAGGCACTGGTCTTTCTGGTGCTGCTGAGGTCTCCAAGTGGTCTCCCATCCAGGCCCAGCCAGTTGTGCAAAGCTCGACTGTCTGCCATACCAGGTTAACTAAGCTAAGAACGGGCAGCCACTGTTTGGAAGTGGTTTTGCCAACAGACATGTAAATAAAGGCTTAATGGAGGATTGGATGGATGATGAGATATAGATATGACAATGAAGAATTCAAGGACTGAAGGGGAGCTGCAAGGGGCTCACTTTGCACAATGAATTCACTTTCCCAGTAATTAAATTCACAAGAGCATGTCTCATTGAAGCCTGACTCAGGGAGGATGATTTAATAACAAACATCACCATCACCACTATTTAACTCCCCACCCCCAAAAGAAAATACAAACCAATCAGTTCAATAATTTTATCCTGAATGATTATCTGTAACTGGGTACAGGGACTGTTCAAACAATTCCATTGCGTCTAATAATGTAATCTAACAAGAGTTGAACTGGAAACAAAGTTGAGTGTAATAAAATAAAATAAAATGCATAAATATTCAAAACAACTGAATTTGCAATACTGCAAAGATTACATGCTGATTATGAGTCAGTTTTAATGCCACTGAGAGTGATTCTGCTTTACATGGACACATTTGTGAAATGTCACTGCACCTGAGCCAGCAGCATCTCGCTTCCTGTAAGGTAACAGAGGGACCCTCAGCACTGGGCACCTGTACATGTCCTTGTAGGAAAAGAGACACAGAGGGAGAATAAGAAAAGACACTGATGTTAGAATGGTGACCAATTACTTGTCTCTTTCTCCCTGTTTCTCTGCCTTTCCTCTCCTTCTGTCCCTCCTTGTGAGGGGAACAGCCTCTTTTCCTGATGCCAACATTTCAACTGGGGCCGCTTAATAAATTAAGCTGCTGCCACCATACCGTGACACAACCTGACCAGAAAGGCAGGTAGAGCACTGCTCTGTGGGGATGTCTGGCTTACAGACTAACTGGTAATGCATTTTAATGTACTATACTGTACCTGCTACTGGCCCTAGGGCAAATCTGAGCTGCTGAGTCTCTGCCACTACCACCGATACTGCCAGTCAGAGCAGTGTTTTGGTTTTCTGTGCTGGAAAATATCAAGGCCTCAGATTTTCTGTATGGTAAATTAGTTAAAGAAATGTATTTAACAGTATGAAACAAACTGAATTAAAATGACAAAGGGCACAAGACCCCTTTTTAAATAGGAAATAAAGCAAAACCTACCTTAAGGCCCTTATAGCATCAGCTGATATTATGCTTGAGTGGCACATATCCCCAAACACATTCTCAATCAGTCAGTCCAACAGAAACTAACAGACACATCTTTGTGCTTTCATGGCCCCTGGAGTGTCAGCAGGCCTACAGGACATTTGTCATGGGGCTTTGTCCAGTGGACAATCCAGCCCTCACACATACTGCAGCTTTTCATCTAAGACAAGATTCCTCTGATGTGGACAAGGTTTCTCATTGTGCGTGATCATCAGCTGTTTGGACACCTACATACAATCTGAAAGAGAAAGGAACAGCCAATGGCCTGATCCAAGTGTGATGAGCTCTCTGACAAAGCTCTGTCACTATTACAAATCCTGTCATATATTCAGGTTCAGGTTATTTTATTTGTACCTGTAGGTCAGGGGTCACCACCTGGACAGAGGGAAAGTGCAGCAGGTTTTTTCTCTGTAAATGCAGAGAAAATGTTCATCTTGGCTTTAAATACCTTTACTGCACTTATCATGTGAGCGACTGTTTTACCTTTGGCTTGCAGCTCACAGTTCAAATGGTTCAGTTTCCCAGTGATATCCCTTAAAAACACGAGGTCAAGTATCCACTCCGTGTCCCGAAGCAGTGAGGCATCTTCCCCCTTGGACTGCATGAACCCTTTGATTTCACCCAGCAGTGACAAAAACCGCTGCAGTATTCGTCCCCTGCTGAGCCATCAGATTTCTGTGTGTAGTAACAGGTCACCATATTCAGCTGACGGCTCCTCCAATAGCACCTTGAATATCCTGTGTTTGGCTTTGGAGCGGATGCCATTTATGATCTTCACCACTGGAGTCATCACATGGTCAAAGCGGGTCCCTTTTGCACATATCGCCTGCTGGTGAATGAAGGATCACCTTTGCATTGTGCAATGAAGCCTGCATGGCGGCCCGTCATGGCGGGAGCCCCGTCTGTTGTCACCAACACCAGCTTCTCTAATGGCACCTTTTGTCCACAAAGTACCTTTCCCCCACATTGTAGATGTCAATTCCCCTCGTTGTTGTCTTCAGGGGCAGAAGTGTCAGCAGTTCTTCTTTTGTAGAGAAATCATTAAACACTATTCAGATGAATATCATCAGCTGAGCTGTGCTGGTGCTGTCAACCGACTCATCACACTGGATGCTAAAACCCCTGCACGTAGTGAGATCTCGGTCCAGTTGCTCAGTTAAGTTCTCGGACATAGATGATATTCTTCTAGCCATCCGACTTGCTCCAAGTTGGACATCGGAGAGGGCAGAGATGACATCAGGACCATGCTTCTCATCTTTGAAGACTGTGTTTGCAACAATCATCATAGCTTCTTTAAAAACCTCCCATCCGAAAAGGCTTTCTTGCTCTTTATCATAAAGTTTGCAGCTCTAAACGAAGCTTCAGTTGCTTATGTGTGACTTTTTCACCGGCCTCGTGAAAAAAGACCGTAGTTTGTCCAGACCTGCCTTTAACCCACAGGCTTTTTCTTTCCTTAATGCACTGCCGGGTGGGTAGTTAGCATAGTAGCTTTCTGACATGTACTGAAGTGTCTCTCCACATTGTGCCGCTTTGCAGTCACAACAGTGAGACACACACATTTTTCTTTGACTGGCGTAAAAAAACAGCTCTTCCTCCGAATCACTGTGAAAATGGTCTGTTCTCTTTGGCTTTTCTGCCATTTTTGGGGGGTAAATCACAACTAACTCCTCATCGTTGCTGCACCGCATCCCTGTGTCTGGAAAGAGGTGTGTGGTGTTGACATGCGCGCAATATTGACCTTTGACCAGGCCAGATTTTGTTATATACATAAAACATTTTTGTTTTAAATTTTTTGTAATAAATAACGTCATTTAAAAAAATCTACATTAATTCAAGCGTTTTTCATTCAAAAAGTAAAGCAACAAAAAACGTTTTAGACGGAGCTTCATTGTGACCAGAGCTATTTTTTGAACATGCCTCACGGGCACCTCAAGTGGTCCTTGCAGGTGACCGTGTTGGTGACCCCTGCCGTAGGTAGATTTGTTTTGCAGTTAAATGTATGTATAAACACAGTATTAGTCTGGTAAAGGCCTGTTTACCTGTGTTACAAAAGATTAAATGAATTGGTGAATTGTTGCCATAATATGAACATTATAGTTATAAGAGTTATTAGAATTATAAATCAAGGCTACAGAGCTTTGCCAATATGAACAGTATAGCCGGTATTTTCACACTCTGAAAAGAGGATGTTAAGCAAAACAGTGACCTTTCCATTCCATTCAGTAACAGGACTGCAGCAGCCACCCTCCAGCTGGCTTCAGGCAACATCTCATGTTAAACTGTGATGTTAGCTTTACAGCCAAAGTGACAGTACTGCTGGATGATATTTTCCAGTGTATTATGATTATTTATCAATTCACATACTATATCACAGCCTTAATTATCAATTTGACAAGTGTTTTATTTACAATATAAAAATGTGCACTTCTTATACAGTAACGCATGTTCTAGACACACAGCAACATTAGCATTTATTTGGAGTCATATTTTTGACAACATGATGAATACAAGTCCAATATTCACTCTTCTTTTATCTGTTTTAGGTCTTCACCAACCTGGGGGAAGTATCTGAATTTTTAGCTGCTAAAAGTCTCATTACATTCACCAGATAGCTGCTAACCTTATCTATTAGCTACATGGTGCCAGCTGGTAGGATTTTATTTTATTTTTTTACTGAAAACTGCTGCCCGCTGCTGCTGGAAACAAGCAAACAAGCATAGGAACACAGTACAGACAATGAACCAAAACAGTAGGCTACACTGTACAGCTGCAAAAAATAACCCAAAAGCTATTAGTTGCAAAACCAAAAAAATGATCTAAGGATACTAAAAAAAATCTGAGAAGAGCTGAGGCAGAGTTGGGTGATGATTGGGTGGGGTTGTCACTATGACTAACACATAGGGTTCTGTTTTCCTGGAACTGAGCACAGGGATAAACACATGTCTAAACTCCAGGCACAAGGTAAATATGGGCGTGTTTGACAGTTTTTCAATTTAGGTGACCACAGACACAGCCAGGTGTTACTGGGCGCTTTGTGGAGGAGAGGCGGAATACATTATTAGAGGGAGGAATACATCATGAGCAGGTGGAGTCGGGGGTGGCTTCAGTTCTGTCCAGTCAAACCAGCTCTTCTCATCCACTCTTCTCATCTACCCAAGCAGGGTAGAAACCTGACTGACTGATGTCACTGATGTCAGGACATGGAAAAATATGAGGAAAGATTCTTTCCCCGTGTCTTCTTCTCCTGCCAGTTATGAACTCCATTCTTAGATTGACAGGGACAGAACTATTTATGTAGAAGTACTGCAGATAAATATTCACTTAGCAGTCTGTTGATATCACTGACTAGCTTTTGTGCATCTTGTAACCAGCAGCAATTACTGTATATAGTGTAATTTGCTCACAGCTGCATGCAGTGTGAAATCCATGGGGTGGAGTTCTCGCAAATAACTCAATAAAATTTGTATTATTTTAAAAATAATACAATAAAATCATATTGTAATCATATGTATATGGGGAAACTATGATCTGCCAGCATGCACAGCCAGTGGGTGTCACGCATTTTATCTCCTCCTACAGCTGATTTCAAAACAGTATATCCCCACAGTGAAGAAGGTATGTCAGTGTCAGCGTGGCCATTAAAATACATGTGGGTACCTGATCTTGTGCGTCCCATACACTTGTCAGGAAAATTGCAAATTCACCTGCGAATGCGATAAGAGGTGGTCTGAGCAGCTGTTATTGTTATCGCTATTTCGAGTCAAAACAAGCATCAAAATCACACTGCGCTGCCGAAATATACATATAGCATACACAAGGCCTCAACTGTGTCTCTCCTCCCGCCTCATGCGCAAAAAAAGTAGACATGCGCCCGAGGAAAATGGTGGTGTGAACCGGTCACAGGCTCCTGAGCTTGGTTTGTCCACCAGCCCTTTCCCACTTTCACCACAAGCAACCACTTCTATATGAAACCTCACCATAACATACAGTACACTGTTCTAGATGAATTCACTTCATTTTATACTTCATCGCATCTTTGAAATGAGGCAAACATCTCTCTCCAACAGTTCAGCACAGCAGCAAACACTGTCAACAGTATAGTAGATGGCACCAGAGGTATTAAAAGCTGTATAAAGTAGGTTATATTGCTAGTATAACAAACATGAAGCACTGACATATCAAGATAGACAAGTCATAATCTTTGTTTCATCAAGTGTCAAATCCACTTTGGCCCAGTAGTTTCTAACAGCCTCATTACTGAAACCCTCCATTTACCCAGGTCAGTGCTGTATCTGGTCCAATGCTTAAGGAGGCCAAACCTGTTTACTCTTGCTTTTTTTCTTTTACATACTAATGCTCGGGTATCTCAATGTCGTTAATGTCTTAAACCATGGCTGTATATATACATGATGTACCACCATGGTACCCACTTCCCTCCACTATGCAGAAATGAAGCCAAAATACTGTGGATACGTCGGCTGCCATCTTGCTTTTGCAACAAGATTCTGCTCAGTAGTGACCAGAAGTGGAGTGACCGCATCAGACTGCCAATCAAATCAACTGAAATACACCCATTTTTAATCATCAAACTACCTATTAAAAACAAACTTACCAGAAAAATGATCAGCTCTACACACATCAGTCGAATAAAATCTACAAAAAATCAGAGAAGTGACCTCTAGAAAAATTTTATCTGATTTGTACTTTGAATTTTTAGTGTAGCTCATGTCCCATCCACTAACATGAAGGAGGTGGGATTTATGACCTATACTGCAACCAGCCACCAGGGGGCAATTGGATCATAATGGCTTCACTTCTGGGAGCTGCCAGTCTGTCCATTGTTTTTACAGTCAATGGTCTTACTGTGGATGTACTTGTTTCAGTTGTTTTAGAAACAGTGTCCAGCTGTGGTAGTACCGGTAGGTCGGTCTGGTCTTCTTCACAGTTACTTGCCATCTTCTTGGTTAATGGCACTCACTTGAGGCACCATGCTAACATTAGGTAGGTAGGTAGGTAGAACTTTATTGATCCCACAGTGGGGAAATTCCAGTGTTCCAGCAGCAGTAAAGGACAAAACAATATGACACCATAAGAATAAACACCCCACACATATCTTGAGAAAACAAGATCCAGGTACCTGGAAAAACCAAACAAAATTATAGTATTTCAGAGACAATCAAGAACAAGAACAGACCTCCCACAGTTTGTCCCTGAGACACAAATCAAAAAAGATATCTAGGAACAAGACAAAAAAGAATAGTATTGAGAGGAATCAAGAAAACAACCAGGAAATCAAGAACAATTGAATATTACTCACACAATTGATCCCACAATGGGGGAAAGAAACCTGTGTTTCAGCCATAAGGATCTCTGAGCAACTACTCAAAAATACCTAAAGCAGGACAATGTCCAGTATTTGAGAGAGATCAGGAACAAGATATTACACATGAGCCTATTTACAATGCATTTCACCCCCAGGAGCTGAATATTGCACTTCAGTAGCTTATTACATAGTCCCTCATAATTTCACCTAGTTCATCACTGCAATGATGTGTTGTACAGTCTGATGGCTGTGGGGAGGAACGACCTACGGTAATGCTCCTTCTTACACTGGGGGTGTAACACTAGCCACCATAGAGTTAAGGAATAATGTCACCTGAGTCCCAGGACTCTCACCTGCCTCTGTTATTTTGAGTCTTTTTGGGGAAAAAATAGTTAACTTGGGTCTTTTTTAAAGATCTTGCTTCTCTTTTTCTTTCTGAGCATTTCTGAGCATTCCTCTCATGTCTCCTAGATTCCGCCATGGCAGTTTAAATTTTTTTCACCATTTGTGACCCCTGACACTAAAACTGGCCAATCAGTATTAACAGCTGTCACCACTGGCAACAAACTAACCAATAAATCAATCAATCAGTACACATAATAATGACATTATACCATCATATTGGTTATTATTATTATTATTACTGACATTCAGAGACCCTTCAGTCCAACAAAGCCTATGCACAGTAAATTGTTGGGAGTATATCACACTGCAGAGAAACCACTCTGCTTTGGATTGAGGTTGGCATTGGGTTGGGGGGAGGGCTTGAGTAAAGCTAATCTTATTTTATGTATATATCAGACTTTTGATGCTTTCTTTCATTTGTCTTCCTCTTCACCTTTTCCATCATCATTCTGGGAAGCACAGAAAAAGTGAGCGATAAAGCCCCTTTAAAGCGGCTCCAGACTTGCTCATCCCCCTGCAGCTTCAGAAGGATTATGGCCACTTCAGGCACGTTTGTACCCTGTCAGCGCCTCTTCAGTTCTTCAAGCAGCACAGAAAGCTCCTTAGGCCAAATGTTTCCTGTGTGACACTCTCAACATTTGATAGAACACAATCAGTGGTCACTATAAACTCAATAGGAGTGCTGCAAACTCACTATAATTAGAAGTATTAGATTAATACAGTAATTTGTCACTCCATTTTGAGGTTAATGTGTCAATCTGTGTTCACCTTGTAAATTGAGATGAGTCAGTCTTTTATGACATTACTGACAGGATAACTTGCCTTCAGGACAATTTGTTTACGTAGTTATCATTAGCATGTAAGCCACATTTTGAAACTGCAAACTTATGGTTAATTTTATATTTTTTTCTAATTAAAATGGCACATCAATTTTCTGGAACATAAGACAGTTTATTCCAAAATTAGAACTGTTCACGGGGGCGGCTCTGGCTCAGGAGGTAGACTGGGTTTTATCTGTACTGGAGTGTTGGTGATGTGATTCCCAGCATCTCCAGTCCGCATGTTGAAGTGTCTTTGAGCAGGACACTGACCCTTAGTTACTCCTGATGATATCAGTGTATGAGCATTTGTGTGTGTGAGAATGGGAATGCATCAATACACAGCACAGTGCTATATAAGACCATTACCCTCTGTCCATACACACAAAATACAATAGGTCACATGATGAACTAGAATAGCTTAGTTTGCATTAAACTCTTAATATACATTTTTATTCAGTAATTTCACTCATACTGTAGTGTCACTAAATTCACTTCACACATTAAAGGCCATCTGATTGTACTGCAACACTTAGTTTTGTTATGGTCACACACCATGCGAGGTGGTGTGACAGAGAAACGGACTCAGAGGGCTGACTTCACCATAAGCAGTGTTTAATAGTGCTGTACAAGGCAAGGAGTGTTATAACGTGACAAATACTGTGACTAGAATAGGCATTGATGGTATGGGTGTTGACCACAGGAAAGTAGGATGAAGGTAGTTGCTGGGCCGAGCTGCGGAGCATGGAGGTCACTCACTGGCTGGTCAAGTAGAGGTGGTTGAGGCTGAAGAGAAGGGAACCAGGCAGAAGGCGACGAACAGAGAGAAACAGAAAGAGAGAGTACCGACCTGGCTGGTGAATGACAGTCTGATGGCAGAATGGAGTAGGTCCGGACGTTAATAGTTCCGTGAGGGGGTATGAGTCCAAGCAAGAGGGCTGAAGGCAAGAACGGGCGAGGAGAAGGCTAGTAGGAGATGGAGGCAAACTGAAAACACTCACACACAAAAAAGGCAGATCACAACAGTCTCTAGAAGAACAAATATGGCTCTAGTTGCCTGTGTGGGCACAAGAACAAACTGGCAGTGGACAGGTAGGAAGGCGAGGTAAATATAGGAGATCTGGTGATTGCAGGCGTGACAACAGGTGGTGGTAATGAGGATAGCTGGCAGGTGTGTGGAGGAGAGAGGGCAGGTGAAACCGAGCAACCCTGACAAGTTTGGAAAAAATATGCATTCGTATAATTTAGGTGATTTTTTGGGGGGGGGGCCGGGGGGGGAATAAGGCTATTCAGCAACTTCCCTGTTAGAAAGTGGTGTCACCAAAATCACTCATCATTATGGACAGGGATACCAAAGCTACACCCTTGAGTCTGGATGCAAAACACACTAGGTGTTATTAACTAGTGCTGCAAAAATGACCGCCAGATGAATGTGTCTCGTTCCCTAACACCCACATCAAATCTACATCAAATCTACATACACTTTCTTATCATTGCACCAATACATGAACGTCTAAAGGAAGCTATCCAAAATATATAAATCTCTAATCATTGCCTATGAAAATAACAGATGAGCCCAACAATGGGTGAAAAGTCATTTTTGCATGCTAGGACTGCTGAAACCAGAGGTCTTTGGGGGAGATTTTGCTCATCTGATTCTGTTTTGAGTGATAAAACTGTCAGACGCAGAACCGCAGAACAAAGAGAAATGACTGTGGTCATCTAAAATTGTTCTCATAACCTTCAGTCAAAGACAGTTAAGAGCAAAGAGAAGTGGAGACAGAGAGTGGCACCTCTGCCTCCTCTGAAATGAAAGCGACATTAAGAGGCTTTTGTTAGGAATGTTAATCATATATCGATCTGTGTAATCTATGGCCAACTCTCGCCCCTGGGCCCTATACGTGTACAGTGAACGTCATTCTTTCACACTGCAGGGAAATCAGTGATCCTATTTTATCTTTAGTTAGGTGCACATGTACTGGAGGATTCCTGGTTCCTCTTTATTGACTGAAGAGATACTGCTTCTGTTTCGTTGTAACAGACCATATAGGACCCACATTTTCTTACCTGGGCCAGCTCCTGTTTCATTATATTAGATATGGAGCTCAGATCCTTCTGCTTCAAATATGATCCCTATATTTACTGGCCACCCTCTAGACTGGTTTCCTGTCTTGTTTGCACATTCTTTTTCATTCCTTTTCCCCTCAGCCTTATATTGTTTTCTTGTCTGTTTGCTGCTGTATATACACACTGACAGCCACTGTACCCAAACCAGATTCCTTGCGTGTCCAAAACACCTGGCCAATAAAACTGATTCTGATTCTGAAATCATTTTTCCTATTTTGTAGCATTTGTGACTTTACTGAACTGCCATTTTGGCATGGTGAAATGGAACCCCCAACCCGTTCCTTATGAATTAAAGAGGATCCTCATGGATCCAACATATCTGATATGCACTGCAAGGACCTGCCTGTCAAAACCTGACAACCTACTACTTCACTATTCCTGAGTAATGTCTACACAACCACTGACTGCATCCATATACAAGCTTATTTGCATTTTATCATCAGAGTTACTTTCTTGACTCAAAGGAGTTCCAGAGCCACAGAAGGCATTACATAGTAGGACTGTCTAAACACAGGCTAAAGCTAAACTGCACTCCTTATGAGGACTAAACGACTCATCATGTATAAAACCAGTGGAATGTCTGCTTCAATGACAGCACTATCATAAAAATGCTGAGGAGCTGTGTGTTTTTCATACAGCATATTTCTCTCTGACAAGAAACTCAAGAAAGTTTTTCCTGTTGGATTTTTGCTTTATTTTTATATTGTAAGTTCATTGAACTGAGTCAGGTTATGTAGAGATATAACTAAAAGATTAACATCTAGGGCTTCAAACCTAGTTATTTTAATTGTTGATTCAAATGTTGATTATTTTTCAATTAAATATAAATTGTTTGGTCTATAAAATAATCTACTAGAAAACAGCAAAACATTAATCTTAGAACTGTGGGTGAGATCCCGTAAACGATGAAACAGAGAAAGGCTGCAAATCCTCACATTTAGGAAGCAAGAACCAGTGGACTTTGAGCATTTTGCATAATAATGATGATTAATCGGTTATCAAAATATATTTCAAGCAATTATTCAATTCATGAGGAGTCATATGAGCTGTTATATAAACTGTGCAGATGTATTTTAGAGAGGTGGCCACAAGGCTCCTTCTTTAGACAACTTGGCAAGAACTGTGTGGGGGGGGGGGAGAGACAGAGGGAGAGGGGG
>NW_018128080.1:21304-39963 GCF_001952655.1 Monopterus albus | reverse complement strand
GAGACTAGCTGCTCTCTGCAGCACTCCCTTTACACTCTTCTCACCTTCTCTCGTAGTAAAAGCTTCTTCACGCAGCCGCCTCGTCACCAACAGCCCCACTGTCTGCAAATGATCTGAGGGCCATCGTTGAGGCTCCACCAGCAACCGAGACACGGAACACAGTATCGATCAACACCCCCTCCCCTGGCTCCCTCCTCTGGCTCTTGTGGCGCTTCTGCTGCAGCGTCCAACTTCAGGTGATCTTCGTCTCCTGCACAACAAGTCTCCTCTCCGCCACGATCCGGGATGCTTGCTCTCTCCCGTTAAATGGGATGTCATAAATGGGCCGCGCAGGATGTGAAGGCTCTCTAGAAGAAGGAGGAGGATGGCTAAAACAAGCTTGTCTGCGGCGGTGCTGCTGTTTCTGGCTGGGTTCCTCTCGGTACCCTTTGTTAACGCCGGTGAGTTTTACCACAGGTTGATGAGAGATGACCAGGAGTAAACAGGAGGTGGTGGTGTACTTGCTGATCAAACAACACATGCTGGTGTACAGTATTAGGCTGTAGTTTGGACACAGCAATCTAATGTGATGCATGCAGGACGTTACTGTGTATTGGATACCCTAGGGTAAACACCTGAACACCCTACATGACACATGGATGTGTTTGCGTGCGCTTGTGTGTGCGTATACGTGCGTCAGCATCAACATTATCACCAGCTAGGTAGAAACAATAAGCTTTGTAATGCCAAAAATGGCTGACACAAGTTCATGCTGTGTCAAGACTAGGGCGAATATCCTGCTGTATCGACCAAGCTTTCCCTCCTCAGTTTGGAGATTTGTTGTAATTTTGAAACTATATCATATTTGTTGTGGGACTGGTTCAAAAGGTTCTTGATTTTTAAGTGAAGTACACCTGCAAAATGTGCATCTAATTTAAGAAAACAGCATTATTAATACATGGCTTATTAATTCCATAGTGGATGGTCAGAAAATTGTGTATATTAGAATTGATCCAAACATGTGGTGGTTCCAGCTGTTTAGATGTGAAGATTTGTTTCTTTGTCATTTCTGACAAAGGAAATGAATATGTTTTGGACTGGACGAAACAAGACATGAAGATGTAACCTTGATAGTGGGCATGTTTGTCTCATTTTGTACTCATCCATTTCTCAGTTAATTAAGAAAATACTCTGGATTAATCAATAATGAAAATAATTTTTAATTGCAGCCTGCCTGGAAACTTGAGCTTCAGCAACTACAGTATCAATGTCCTGAATGGATAAGAACCAACACCTTACACAGCTGTCATCACCATATATCTTCTATGCTGGATATAGAACCTCATCTGTCAATCCAGTTATTATAAGTTAACTTATATTCATAGGTGGAAAAACATTCATTTCAGGAGCAAGATTTTGGTAACAGAGTGTCCTGATGATAAGCTGACAAATGACAGATGGTCCTTTGAAAAACCCAAATCTTGGCGATAAGATCATGTGATTTATCGCAGCCTCCAGAGATATTTGAATGTAGTTTAAAGATGGAGTTTTGTGTATCTGCAGCCAGTTTTTGGCTTTAAAGAATAGATGGGAATCTCTCTTTGTTTGATTGTACTGTCTGTCTCTCTCTCTCTCTTTTTCTGTGTGTGTGTTTGCTTGTGCTGGAAGATAAACAGTTGGACAACAGCTAGTCAAACAGGGAGTTCTATCAATGTATCACACGTACTGCAACGCACACCACACATCTGTGTCAGTAACCACATAGAGCCTTTGGGAACCACTGAGAGAGTTTGTCGCCCACCAAAAATTAAATTCACCAGCACTACTATGTGTATCACTCTAGTTTTCTCTGCTATATTCTGGTGATTGTGTTAGCATTGAACAAACATGGAGGAAGACAGAGAGAGAAAAAGAGACTGTGTTCTTCCTCCTGTAATATCATAATTTAACTCTGAACAAGACTCAGGCTGGGTGTACAATATTTGCAGAGGTGCCAGACAATGTGATGGTTTAATTAGCAAATAGTGACAGACTGAAGATTCTTCTGGTAATCTGGCAAATAAACAGAAAGAAAGAAAAAGCAGTGTAGTGTAATCAGAGACACATATACTTTAAATGCAACAAAAGGTTACACCTGGAGATGAGTCTGTACAGATGAACAGTATTAAAGTGACTCTGGTACTTTTGAAAGAAGTATTTTAGACAAAATGGAGGTTAGGTGTTAGGAATGAGGTGTTAGTTTTCAGACATTACTGTTTGTTCTACTGCTACTGTACATTTTAGCATTTAGCCTTATCCTAATTGCCTAACTGTGTCTACATTAGGTGCCACTTACTGAAAACACCACCTCCTACAGCAGAAACAAGCTGTAAACACAGCTGTGACATAGTATAGTATACTGTATGGTGATAGTGAATATCCCCGTCAAACAACAGTCCAGGGTCAATATCGGCAAACGAGCACAGCCAAGGGATCCAAAAACGGGAGGTCAAGAAGCTGGTCCAGTAGTCAGTACACAGAAGAAACATTCAACACTCAGGAGGGCTAGGCAGAAATCGGTAGTCAGGAAACAATCCGGGGTCAATAACATGAATCACTAAAGCAAGGATAATGCTGGAAAGTCTGCACGAAAACAAGAAGGCTGCTTATATTGGGGGGAAAACAGGTGCAAGCAATTAGCACTGATTACTGTAAAGAAACCATAACAGATAAACCTAGAACAGGAAATGGCGACAAAATAAGAGCCTAAAACAGGAATCGGTAGGACAAAACCCTTACAAGTTGTGTTTCTAGTCAGTTAAATTTTGCACTGGTTTGGTCTTTACTAACTAACTCCTTGGCTGCTAAATGTTGACCATATTCATCAGTCAGTGTGGTGGGTAATGCTGGACATAGAGTGTGAATGGCTTATTTGCTGAAAATAGCCGTCTGCTACTGCCAAAAACGACGCTAGTGAAAGTGGTGCGATTGAATCCAATGAGCTGGGTCAGATGAGAATTCTCTGTGGGTTTTTCATTTGCAGTGTTGGGCAGTAACTAGGTTTACATGTAAATTGTTACTGTAATTCAATTACAAAATAATTCTAATTCTAATCAGTTACTGAGAAAAAATATGCAAATAATTTGCAGTTATTAATCTAAATGTTGGTGATTACAAAGAGGTTACATCTGAATATATTCATTCCTGTAAAATGCTGAGAATAATATCCATTTTGCTGCTTTGCATCTTTTCGCCGTGCAGGGAAGCCTTCTTGTGGCATATTTAACATATGTCAACGTGGGTCATGAAAGCTGTTGGGACAAATTAGGATGGTGTTCAACAACCTGTCTCTACATCTAGGCTCTATTCATTGGGCAGCATGCATTAAATTTTGAACTTTGCTTTTGATTGTTTCTCTCATTTGACTTTGCACTGCCTCTCATCTGCCAGTCAAATCATCACACATTGCCCTAAGCATCCGTGACCATCTGACAACACCAAGGCAGGTGGTCACGTTGTCAGAAAAGAACGCTTTTCAATGCTGGAAATTCAACAGTATTTTCCCTTTTAAATCAGAAAAAGGTTTTGCTTGGTGCCCATTCAGTAGGCTACACATTTCAAAAGTAATATATTATGTAACTGAAGTTATGTTGAAAAACCTTTAATAAAAATTTGACAGCAATAAGTGTGGAGGTCTGTTGTGAGGTTTATGCTGCCTGGTTTAAATATATATTAGGACTTTTTGGCTTTATTGCCCAGTTGAAAACATTTTTAGAAAAGTAATCAAACAGTAATTAAAAGTAATTATTTACATTACTTGTATAAAGTAATTCAAATAGGTTACTTATTACATTTTTAGCAGGGTTACAGGTGATGTGTAACCTATTATATTTCTTCAGGCACTGCATACACACAAAGTAACCTTCCCAACACTGAATTTGGAGAGAGCACTTTCACATACTGAACAATACAAGTAGTAATGATCCATTGTTAGGATAAAAATATGAATTAAGTGGGACACAGTATACACCTGGAGGAGAAGGTAAAACTCAAACAAGTGTGTGGTCATTAACCATCATTTACAAAGAAAGACTGTTGTGAAAGCCCATGCAAACTGTACATTTAATATCCCAGACTGCCCCTAGTGGAGTGGTAATTCTGTTAGGAGAGATTTAGATTAAAAAAATAAAAAAAGAAAAAAAAGAAAACTTGAATAAACTTATGTGATTTTCCATTTTAAGTATTAATAGCACAGAACAGAATAAATGTACATTTGAAAGCTTATCCAGTGTACGTGTGTGTGTGCGTTTACATCAATAGGCATGTGTGTGTTCTCGTACTGCGTAAAGGTCTGATACTGATGGTACTTTTACAAGTTAGGCTCATGGGAAATACAGTCCTAACTGTGATCATAGAAGACCTTGAGTTGATCTCAACTTCCTCACTATATCACACACACACACCGCCATGTGTTTTTCTGCTTTTGCTTCCTTTACATTTGAGGAAGAAAGAAACTATCTTGAGCAACAAACACATTGCATTCTGGGATCTGAGCTTTTTGTTTGCTCAAACCTTAACACCTGTTGGCAGTATGACAGAGAAAATACTGTACATCCCCAATCCTCATGAGTTTAATGAGATGTGTAGGAGAAAACAGTGAGAGAATGATGTCATGGGAAAAGTGGAAAAGATGGGAAAGGTGGAGAAATGTGTGTGTTAAAGAGAGAAACACCGTCACAGTTGAGAAGGAGCAGCTTTTGAAGGGAAAACACAAGAATAGAGCCCTGCGATGGATTGGCGACCTGTCCAGGGTGTACCCCGCCTTCGCCCGAATGCCGGCCGGGATTGGCTCTGGCCCCCCCCCCCCGGTGACCCCGTTCAGGGACTAAGCGGTAGAAAATGAATGAATGCATGAACACAAGAATAGGCCTGGTATTATTCAAAAAAGAGTAATTTGTAGGTAGGGAAGAGAGCAAGAGAACAGAATTCAAAGAAAGATGTGTGAAGATGCTTGTTGAGGTCCATGTTTTAGCATCTACTGTATGCACTGCAAGGCATAAAGACAGAATGTTCATGATCTGTCTCTTCTAATTTGTTTCCCATGGCCATGCTGCATGTGTGCGTCAGACACCCTGTTGTCAGCTCCACTTAATGTGACCATCAGAGAGCTTGAGGTCAACTCTGCCGTGGTCACATGGGAAATCTTGGAGGGGGACCCTGTTATTGGATTCGCCATCACCCAGCAGGTATCTCTATGTGTGTCCTTCATATGAGTCTTGTAGAAAGTGAAAACTATGGAAATTGTTTAAATCAGAGGTTTTCAACCGATGAAGAGCAAGCAAGGCATGAGGCAGGGAAATCTAAGAACCTTAGCTAGTTAGACCACTGATTTGTGCTGCTCACCAATACAGTCAATTGGTGGTGCAGCAACAGCAGCAGCTGCTGCTCATGGAGACAGTTAATATACTTTAAACCCTTAACACAACTTTTCAAAGTCATAACTCAGTCATTCCTGAAAGGTATAGCTGGTGTTCCTGGAAAAACTACCGAGAGGAAGCTCAACACTGAAAGTAGCCAAATGAAGAAATCCCATCCTTTTGTTCTGTATTCTCTCAAAAACACAATGCACACTGCCTGGCTACTTAAAGATTTTAGGAAAATAACAGATCCCCCCTTCCAAACAAAAGAAAACCAATAATTACCTGTCCAGCAGAAATACAGCCACCATGGAATCACTTTTCAGCCCCGTTTGTTCTCTCAGTTGTCGTCGTCATTGAAAGCCTACACCAGTGTCAATTCTGGTTTTACTTCTTGCAGCATCCAATTTCTTTTTAGTTGCAACTTTCTCGAATACGATCTCTGTTTCTGAATGAAAGCTGCTGTGGTACCTTCTGTGCCATAGCTTGCTACCTTTATCTATAAATCAGGGTGGCAGCACATCTGCTTGCAACTGCAATGCTTTGTGGGAGATTCTTGACTCACACAACGAGTGCAAGGGCAGAGTGTGTGCGAGTAGGAAGCTAGGTTGACTGGCAGAAAGGCTGTTCCAATGGTTTTGTTTGGGATAAGTAAATTTATTGGTCAGGCTTTTTTCAACCAGAATACTATAGATGGGAGATTTTTTTCTTTATGTTGTCAGTGCATTTAATGGATTCATTGCCATTGGGATGAAAAGGGAATTTTAAGAAATGTAAAATGGATTGGGCTGCATGTTTCTGTCCAAACCCGACCTGTGTCCAAGAGTGTGGTGTCCAAACCCAACCCAGACCCAACAAGCTTATACTATATATAATGTCCAAACCCGACCCAAGCCCGATGCAGTTGAGTTTGTATGGTGTTTTTCCCCTTATCATTAAATGTAGCAGACATTTGAGTGCTCCAGCCCTCTAGCCTAAAGTTTGACCTACATGTCTGAACCTGAACGGGATCTGAACATAATTTCTAAATTTCTGGCTGAAGTGGGCTGTACCCTGGTTATTGACAGGTCCCATTGGGCTCAGTTCAGGTATCCACAGTCTAGTGCCATGTAAAGATTCTGACATTAAGAACCAGTTGCTGCCAGTCATGTTTAATATTTATGACCCATATTGTCAGACTATGAAAACCACAAATGTACATAAAATAAGCAACAAAACATGAGCAATTACAAGTTCTGAGAAGTCAAAATGTTGCAGTCAAATAGTTGTAGATACACTTGCAAATACATTTCAAATGTACATTTTGTCTACATGCAGCTTTAATAGGCTGAATTTCCCTTCCTTAATTACCTGGTAAATAAAAATGCCTCTGAGGAGGCTTGCTCTTGATCTAGCAGGAACCAATTGACCTAAGCAAGCATTCCTAGCTGGATAATAATGCACATTTCAAGCAGAGCACACAAGACCAGAGAAGTACTTTGTTTCTTTAAGCTTAACTACATTGCAGAGAAACCCTGCCTTTTCCCCAACCATTGACCAAGAGAGATGAGTATCCATTTGCACTATATCAGCCCTAGCCAGAAGACCAGCTGAGCTTTCATAAGAGAAATCATCTTTTTAGTCACCAGAAATCTGTATTTGGTAATGCTCGCATCTGGTGTGTGTCTGCTAACTAGAAATCCCTTTTACAATATATTGCCTTGAGGAAGCAGGGTGAAGCTGAACCTGTGACTTCAGTTAAAGTGATATACAGTTTTGATATTGTGTCGCAATGTTATCTTGACATTTCAACCTTTTTAACTCAAAGACATTTCACATAGTAAATGGTTTCCCCAGAAACTAGTTCTTAGAAAAACAGTGCTTTGATACATCAGTTTAACCCTGACACTGACCCTGCTGAGGCGGCACCAAAGACAAGAGAGAATTTCCCTGCAGGGATCAGTAAAGTAACCTGACGTTTTCTTTCTGTGCTCTTCTGTTTCCCACTCATCTGCAGAAGAAGGATGTACGCATGCTAAGGTTCATCCAGGAGGTGAACACCACCACACGTTCATGTGCATTGTGGGATCTGGATGAGGACACCGAGTACATCGTCCATGTTCAGAGCATTAGCATGGGAGGTAGCAGCCCCCCGAGTCAGCCTGTTCTCTTCAGAACACCCAAAGAATCGGAGAAGATGGCATCTAAGAGCCCAGGTGAGTGGCCACAATACTTACCTACGTAGAACTCATTTTTGTTTTTATGGAGGTTGGGGGTTAGGTTGCAATGATCAGCCTTCCACATACAATATGTGCAGTATGAGTTTGCAGAGCACATGCTACAAACATACAGTATCTATAGTATAGGCAGACAATTAAAATTCAATAAATGCATATGTGCAATAAATGCATACAAACACAAGTATAAAAGCAAGTGGAACAGAAGCACTTATGCATAAACACAAGAGTACTCACCGAGTAAACAAATGTTCTACTTCTCTGTCTTTCCTTGCTGACACACATGTCCATATGCACCCCACACACGCACACACACACACACACACACACACACACACACCTATCTTCCATACAATGTATTGTTCTTATTCTCGAACACAGAGGCAGCTGTTATCTGGAGCGGCTTGTAGTACATCCAACTTTATCATGTCCGACCCAGTTGCAGTGCCGAGTGCAGCTGCTTCAGAGGGATGTAGCAAATGCTGAATACTCATCAGCAGCAAGGTGATAAGAGAAGAACAGTGCACAGCGGGGAGCAGTGTATTACCTAGAAACGCCCACTGTGGGAGCTTGTTGTGGTCCATTTTTTTCTCCTTTGTCAAACTGTGTTCTTGAACAAGTAGTTTAATCCAAAAACAGGGCATTTACCACCTGAAAATTTTATCTGGTTTCATTTCCACAGGCCTGCACACACCGTTTTGGCATGGGGAACAATCCTAAGTTTGAAAGACCTGTTGTGTGAAGGCTGAAAAACTATGATTGGACAGTCACTGACACTTACAAATTTTGCTATAAAACAAAAGCAATTAAATGTATTGTCTATGTATTGCACTTGATCAGATGACAACAACCAGCCAACCTTCACAAATAACTGTCAGTGAGAAACAGTTACAGCTGCGCAGGCAGTGTTTTATTGACAAGTGCAAAATGTCACATTGATGAGGGCTTAGCACTAAAAATGGAGACACTTTATAAAAGTCTTGAACAAGGTGAAATTATTCATAGAAATGTGAAAACATCACACACCTGTGGTTGTTAAGACAGAATATTTGACCAGATTATGTGTTCCTGTAGCTTTATTTAGCAGTCTATGTGAAACTATGTGACATAGGTTTTTAGTGGGACTGTTTGGCTCGATATCGAGGGGCTGACTCATTTTGTTTGCAGCGACTTTGATGGAAGTTTCCAGTGTGCACAGTGAATGCGTGTGTGTGCATCCGTGTTCGTGGAAACATTCATTAGCTGCGCTGATTAAATCTCCAAGCCATTACTGCCCTCCTCCCCTAATCAACTTGACACCATTTAGTATCTGCAGTCACAATAATGCAACACACAAACTGACTGAGTTTCTGTCTGTCCATACAGCTTTCTTCCTATCTGCCTAGGTCTCTGTCTGTATCTGTCTGTAGCTCATATCCAATGAAAGCTTTATAATGCAAAAATCGTGAATGAATTGAGGAGTGTAATTTTTGTGGCTTGTGTCTTTATGTTGTTATTACATTATATTGGGAGGTACAAATACTGCAGTTTTTTCCCTTGGCAGTAAAATGTTACATAGTCTCGAGTGTCTGGAATAATTTAAGTTCTAATTTATCTCTTACAATCTACTGAGCAGTGTGCTCCTCTGCAGCCTGCTCCACACTCACACTGTTACATTCACATACAGTATGGAGGACTCACTTGTTCTTCACAATACAGCTGCATTATACTGGCTTCTTTAGGTCATGAACGGCAGGTATAAATATGTAATGATGTTTTGGGTCAATGCTTTCTTCATAAAATGAGAAGAACAGTTACACTGACTCCACAGTCAATTCCAGTTATGACAACATACACTTATTATTGAAATATAATATTAGTTAATTGTACAAAAACTAAATGTAATGCAAGTTTTGGATTTTTTTGTCTCAAATTATGTGAAAAACAACAACTTTCACAAATAATTTGATTATAACCTTATGTAAGCTACTGTTGCCTTTTATATTAAACACTGTAAGCAGGTTATGTGGCTTTTATTCTGCCTCTGCTCCGGAAATATTCATGGCCGGAGGCATTATGTTTTCGGATTGTCTGTCCATCAGTCAGTGTCTGTCCAGCCCAGGATGAACTGATTAGATTGTGCTGGTCAAAGGTCAAAGTCAGTGACCTCACATCTGTCCATGAAGTTGACTGGTTGGCAGAGACATACAACCATGAAACAGTAGCTAAATCTGTAACTTGATTAACAGACACCTGGCACTTTTTCAGATTGCTCCCTTGTATCAATCCAGCTTAGTGTATTTTATGTCCATATTTTGGATGATTCTTGTAAAGGGATCAAAGGTCACAGGGTGACCTGAAAGTAAAGTGTTTGACAAAATAGCGACATGGCTTATGATGTAATGTCAGTGTCTACTGAGGTTTACTAATGTTCTGTGCCTCAATAATACAAGATGCCTAAACTTGCCAAGGGCATCACGGAGTCCAGAGCGACTTCACAACCACTCTGCATTTACTTGGTCTGCTGATACCCCTAACGTCATGAAGAGGCAGTGTGCAGTTTCCATGCAGAGAGACATACAAGTAGACCTCAAACCACAGCTTCATATCATACACAACCCAAGACTGTTTAAATCAGAGAGCTGTCTATCAGAGTCCTGGCTTCACAAGAGAAACATGTTATCTAAACTGCTCAAAAAAATAAGGGAACACTTAAATCACACATCAGACCTTATTCAAGTTATTATTCAAGTACTTTCTAATGTACATTGTATGATTTGTTCAGAACAAAATGACATAACAACAGTCAATGGACACCAAATCATCACCCATGGATGGGGGGCTGTGTTCAAAATCACACTGAAAATCAAAGTGAAAATTGAAATCACAGGTTCATCCAAATTGTGTGAATTTCATCCCAGCAACTCATAATGTGACTCAGAAGTGTGTATGGCCCCCGTGTGCCTGTATACACTCCCGACAACGTCTGCACATGCTCCTGATGATTAAGTGGATGGTGTACTGTCGGATCTCCTCCCAGACCTGGATCAGGGCTTTCAGTGAGTGCCTGGAAAGTCTGTGGTGGTACTTGGTGGTGTTGGATACACAATACAAAATGTCCCATACACATTCAATTGGATTTAGGTCAGGGGAACTTGAGGAGCCGGTCAATGGCATCAATGCCTTCATCTTCCAGGGACTGCCTACTCATTCTGGCCACACGAGGCCGGGCATTGTCCTGCACCAGGAGGGACCCAGAGTCCACTGCACCAGCAAAAGGTCTGACAGTCGCTCTGAGGATTTCATCCTGGTACCTCACAGCTATCAGGGTACTGTTGGCTATGACATGGAGGTCTGTGTGGCCCTCCAAGGATATGCCTCCCCAGACCAGCACCTACCCACCACCAATCCGGTCATGCTTGGTGACCGGTCACCAGCATAACATTCACCACGACGTCTCCAGACTCTTTCACACCTGTCATACAAACCTGCCTTCATCTGTGAAGAGAACAGGGTGCCAGTGGCAGGCTTGCCAATTCTGATGTTCTCTGGCAAATGCTACATGGTTTTTGGCCATGAACACAGGTCATACTAGAGGATGTTGGGCCCTCATGCCACCCTCATGGAGTCTGTCTGACAGTTTAGTCAGAAACATGCACACCATTAGCTCCTGGAAGTCATTTCGTAGAGCTCTCACAGTGCTCCTCCTGCTCCTCCTTGCACAAAGGAGCAGGTACCAGTCCTGCTGCTGGGTTGTTGCTCTGCTACAGCCCTGTCCAGCTCGCCTAGTGTAACGGCTGGTCTCCTGCTATCTCCTACCGTGCTGGTATACGCATGCACTCACACGCTGGGAGGCACAGCGAACCTTCTTGTGAATGCACGTATAGATGTGCCATCTTGGAGTAACTGGACTACGTGAGCAACCTGACTTGGCTGCAGGTACTGCTTCAAGCTACCAGTTGTGACAAGGACGCTAGCAAAACACAAAACCTGAGAAGAATCAGTCAGGAAGGATAAGGAGAGACCATTTGTCTGTGGTCACTATAGCCAGAACCATTTTGGGGGTTGTCCTGCTTTTGCCTCTCCATTGCACCTGTTGTCACTTTCATTTGCACTAAAGCAGGTGAAACTGATTCACAGTCACTTGTGCTTCCTAAATGGACTGATTGATATTCCTGAAGTTTAACTGACTTGGTCTTAAACTGTGATGATCACGTGTTCACTTAATTTTTTTAGCAGCGTACTATTGCCAGTTTATTGGAGTATAACCACCCCTCTGTCAATCCTGAGGCCTCAGCTTCAGCTTCAGCTCAGAGGGATCACCATGGCAACAGAAGACCTGAGAGCAAGGTGGGCCAGAGGAGCAGTATCATCCTTGACTCATTCAGCCACTTAAGATACAACAGTGTCCCAAAAAGACCAGCCTTATGGAGAACTCACCCCTCCCTAAAATTCACATCCACATGTAACTAGTCATACATACTTCAAAATGAAAGCAAACATTTAGCTTCTTTTTAATACTAAAATGATTGTGCTGAAGTTTGAGCTGAAGCCTTCTTGTTATCTTAGTGATTAAACACATCCAGTGAGAAACAGCTCTACTAGCACAATGCTTGCAGTTTGGTGCCATTTGAAAAGCTAGTCATAAACTCCCAGTCATTATAAATGGGCCAGGTATTCCTTAACAGCATCATTATGGCACCCTATTGAATAACTTGCAGTATTTTATTTACCTCTAAGTTTAAATTAAATGCAATGCTGTCTTCTGTCACCGGCTAAATGTTCTGTTCTGTGTTTTCATTACACTACATTATGGATATTTTATTGCACTGGGATTTTATTTGCTGTGGCAGTTCCATAACCTGCAGCAGTAAGCTTTAGTAAAACAATGCTCCATATACAGTATAAAGTTAGTATCTACACCTTTCTACCAGTGTGTGGTCAGCACTTCCTTTAAGAATATTTATATCGCCTTAAAATGCAAGCACAGACAAATCAGTGGCAGTGATGTCTTTAGTTTGTTTGTTCAGCCCTTTTCTAAGCTGGCAGCGGGAGAGAGTTTGACCAGGGCCATGAGGCGTGCTGTTGGCGACATGGACTGAGAGGTTGTAGGGGGCTGTGTTGAAACCTTTAACTCTGTGATTGATGTTATCCTGCAGCTGCCAGAGTCTTGTCAGCAAGAGAAACACATTGAGTCACTGGATAGCAATACAGTGAGCTCGGTTTCTGTAGACCTCTGCGCTCACTTAGCTGTAATTACACTGACCAGAGTGGAGAATTTACACCAGGTGGCCTCTCTGCTCTCCTGTCGCTCAGTTTGATACTTTTATTTTTCCCTGCAGAGTTTCAGAGTGATGGCAATTTCACATTTGCACTTTGGGGCAATGAATCACAGTGTCCTCAGTAGCACTTCGTTGACTCTGTCTGTCTGTGTATGTGTGTGTGTTCTCTCTCCAGACGAGGTGACGATGGAGGAGTTTGGTAAGGCTGCCCAGCTGAGGGCTGGAGAACTCATCATCATTGTAGTGGTGCTCGTCATGTGGGCAGGTAATACTCCTCTTTAGCAATACACATTTATCACTGCTGACTTAATAGGAATCCACTGACTTTAGGGCAAATAAGCTCCCTGACTGAGGTCTTATTACTGCAGGAGACAAACACACTGGAGGTGATATCACCTCTCTCTCTCTCTCTCTGATGACAGATTTGTGCCTTTTGGGGCTTGAAATGATATAAAGCTGATCTGTGTGCTTTGTGGGTCATTCCAGCTCATTAAGTCCAAGTTTTAATTATTTATGCACATCAACAACAAGCAACTGTAGACTGTAGCAACTTGTCATCTCTACAGCTGTGTCTCTAGCCTGGCTAAAACTGATTTAAGCCATTAATGGTATGTACACATGCATAGAGTTACTTCCTTTGCTCAGTTATTCAAGTCACTTGTTTGCGTTGACATGGCAGTTAAAAAATGTACAAACTTAGAGTAACATGGAGAAGCTCAGACTGCCAGGTGTACTCCACATCTCGCTGCTTTCACTTTTAGCTCCAACAGGCTGCAGAAACTCTGACTCACACACTACAATGAGGACATATTGATGTCAAGAAAAAACATGTCAGTCAACTTATTTTTACTATTGAGAGTATTTAGATAGAAGCTGCTGCTCAGTCAAAGTGGGAGAATTTAGCTGACGGTTTAAACTTACTTTTACATAAAAGTTTATTTTTGTGCTGATGGACTAGAAAATATATGACAAGAAACATTCTGCTAGCTTCCTGGAAGTGAGAAGTTTGAACTCCAGATAAAAGGAAGGCAGCATGGGGAGAGAAAAACTGAAAGCGTTTTTCAGTTTGTAATTGGGCCTGTGTGTGGCATGCTGCGGAATACCACAGTGAGATATCCCATTTTTGCTTTTGTTACTGCGAGCAGAGGCAGCAGAACATTGAAGCCCATTTAGGCCAGATTCAATCCTCTACACTCTAACACTCTCTCCTCCATTGTTAGAAATTATTCTTTGTTGGGGGGGCGGTTCTATTTCTCTTCTCTTTTATAACTGCCATGTTTTTTTAATCATTTGGACTGAGGCCAGGCTTTACATGGCAATCTCAACATCTAGTTCATATCTCTGCACGTTCCACGGTAAAACAGATAAATATCCAGAACATATTGTGTTACTGTGTATTTAATATTTCATGGTGTACTTCAATATTCAGGTCAGATTACTGCAATTTCAGAATGCATTTCACGCTTGACGCAAATATACAGTGCTTCTAATGGAAACACTGTGCTAAAAAAAAAAAATGTCAATAGTAGTCAGTAGTAAAGAACAGTCCTACACCCAAGCGCCTACAATACCACAAGTTTTTACTTTTTCGCTGTCATTCCAATAAATAATTGTTAATTTGTCTCCCAGGGGTGATTGCCCTGTTTTGTCGTCAGTATGACATCATCAAAGACAATGAGCCCAACAACAACAAGGACAAAGCCAAGAACTCCTCAGAATGCAGTACTCCTGAACATCCACAAGAGGGGCTACTGCGCAGCAATGTCTAAGACCAGCCCTGCATCGCTTGCTGCAATAACCAACTCCTCAAGCCTCAGGATAGGTGATAGCTCTTATTATATATGAAACCTCAGAGAAATACTTTGAGTATTAATGACTACATTTGTGACCAGGAGTGTTGTCCTATTTGTTTAGGTACCGGAGTGCACCAATGATGCACGCGTTTGTGCAAGTGCACGGTTACGTTGTGGCTCATTTTGAGGGCTAAACATTGTTCCTACATTGGAGAGTTCACATACAACTATAACTGTCCACACAATCAAATGTTAGACTGGCTTTAATCTCTGCTGTAGTAGAATAATGTTAATGAGTAGCCAGTTGTCAGTGGATCAGTGGTATAGCCACAGAAATTCTTGAATATTCATGTGAATGCATGAGAAAACAGTAACATATGATTACAGGACTTGTAACGCCTGCACTACTTTCAGTTGCTGTTGCTAGCCTGCACTGTACCCATGCTGATTTCAGATGCATTTTGCTCCCAGTGTCACCATTTCTAGTTGGCTAGTAAACATTGGTAGAAACCAAACTGTTAGCTAGCCCGAGGGGGCCATGGCTCTGGTTTTATTATAGCTGTTAACTAATGTTACATCATCAGAAATTTTTACTGTTTTAACTGGTCCAAAAATGAAAGGATGCTTTGCTGTCTTTTCATTTTATTAGTTAATGTTAGATAGCAACACGGCTATATTTACTGTGTTGCTGAAAAGATACTGGCAGCTACCAGCAGCTTTTAAGGTGGAATGCTTTCTTGCCTGTAGCTCTGTGCATGATTTGACATCATAAATAAATCAGCACACGTTAAATTTCAAATAAGACAACTTAGACCATTCCCATTTTTCAAAATTGGTTTTGTTGAGGGACATATCCTTAACTAATGATTGGATTGCAAATATTCCTTCTCCTCACTTGGAGAAATAAAGTGGCGGAGCATCGTTCTGGTGCGCTCTGGCAGCACTACACCTGCGTTTGTGACCCAGTAAATACTTTTGTTTGTTACTGATCTTTGTTTCTCTTATACAATAACATTGTTTCTTTCAGACCCTGAGACCAACAGAAAGCCATTCTCAGACATCATCATACTGAAGAACAGATCAACCATTACAGAAACTTTACTTCACCGAATGAAGCATTCTTCTAGTACAACTGACACCAATCTGAACCTGCTGAATCAAAGACGGCAAAGAATCAAGCAGAAAACAGAAGAGGACAAAACTTCATTCACAAGTGTTGTGACCAAATCTAGACTGAACTAGACTTGTGTGACAGCCAATGCAGACACAAGATATAAAATGGCTCAAAGCACCGGAGGAGGTGTCATTTTTTTCTTAACAAGAACTGCTTGATTCATATGTTCAACCAAACACCAGTGGGATCGAATCCCACATCAAACATGACTGAGTGATTTGTCTTCAACTTCAGGTTTGTATCACAGATGGGAGAAATGTAGACTGCCTCACAAGAATAGCTGGTCATTCTAGTCCAGGTATCATTGAGCACACAACAAAACAAGCTAAGCTGTGTTTTGAACTAAGGACTTTCCCTTTTTCTATCTGTCTTTGTGCCATTACCCCCCTTTCTGTCTTTATTACAGACCCGAGCAGCTCATCTCTCTCCCTGTCTCTTTGCGTTGGTGTCTCTCTAATAAGCACATTGCAGTTTGGTGCTCCTCCTGTTGTGATTGTTTGAGCCCTCACAATCTCGATCTTGAGTATGGTATTATTTTGTTATTGGATCAGTAGCATTACACACTGAGTCTTGTCCCCTGCTTTTCTCTCCCTCCATATCATCAATTAAAGGATGCATCTGTTTTTCTGTCACCGCTCTGCACTGGAACCTTAATGCAGGTGTCAGTTTGTGGATAAAATCTGACATATTTTACAGAGCCCAATATTTTCTAAAATGAGTTTGGTGACTTTGTGTGAATACAGCCACGATTCAGGCAAAGTTCAAGGATTGACCTGGCAGTCTCCCATCAAAGTGGTGCCACACTCCCAATCAAACATTTACAGAAACATCCAGGTTGGAAATGCAGAAGTTAATTTCATGGTCAAACTTTTTAAAAGACTGGCATGATTGGAAAATTCTTAATTTTGGTCATATTGAGGCTCATAACTGTACATTCAGGAGGATATGCTCTCTTCCGCAGCAGGATGTACAGGGACTAAGGATGGAGATATGCAGGAAATAATTCCTAATGAAATATACTGTATGCAGTGGGCAAGTGTTGGTTGGGTTTCCACTCAGTTTTGGCTGAAGACTGATGCCCCTTTAGAGGTGCCTGGCACATAGCTGAACCACTTAGGTGTGTGGCTGAACCTAGTTGTAAAAAATAAACCATTTTCATTTTGCAGAGGTCATTTACATGGCTCCTGAGTGCTCAGACCATCATGGCATGGGATAGAGTGAAAATGCATTATACCGAAGTATAAATGCTTTAAAATGTGATTACCCAAACTGCGAGCACATTGAAAAGTTACACGAATGTGTATTGATTAGTTAAACTATTAACATCTTTAGTCATTGTGTTCATTATTTAAAAAAGAACACCCAATTGCCTGGGCACAATTCACAGCAACGTATACAACTCAGTGGTGTCTTTCTGCCTTCAGAGCAGAAAGTCTAGCATTTTAATAAATCCTTAAAAAAGTAATGCCTACATTCATGTGGACCGTGCCCTGCGGGGGGTATGGGTATCCAAGGGTTAACTGTAACGCATCAGGCTTATCCACAGATATTGCTCATCAAGACCCCAGCATAGTGGACCGTTATTGGTAGATCCTTGGAGCTAAAACTAACCAGCATGCTTTCATTTGCTCTGAAATAAGTAACCACTTTGTCAGAAAATTTATTTATGACAATTTAAATTATATTTTTGATAAATATTTGTCATTTAATAAGTTCAGACACTTGCTGGTTACAGCTTTTTTTGTCATACCATGAATTTTGTATAATTGTTATTCAAATTTTATAGAACAAATTATAAATACATTAAAGTGCTAGATCTTAAATATTTTGATGATAGTAAATGAAATGTAATTTATTTTGGGTCAATCCCACATACGGTGGGTACGGAAAGTATTCAGACCCCCTTAAATTTTTCACTCTTTGTTATATTGCAGCCATATGCTAAAATCATTTAAGTTCATTTTTTTCCTCATTAATGTACACACAGCACCCCATATTGACAGAAAAACACAGAATTTTTGACATTTTTGCAGATTTATTAAAAAAGAAAAACTGAAATATCACATGGTCATAAGTATCCAGACCCTTTGCTCAGTATTTAGTAGAAGCCCCCTTTTGAGCTAATACAGCCATGAGTCTTTTTGGGAATGAGGCAACAAGTTTTTCACACCTGCATTTGGGGATCCTCTGCCATTCCTCCTTGCAGATCCTCTCCAGTTCTGTCAGGTTGGATGGTAAACGTTGGTGGACAGCCATTTTCAGGTCCCTCCAGAGATGCTCAATTGGGTTTAAGTCAGGGCTCTGGTTGGGCCATTCAAGACCAGTCACGGAGTTGTTGTGAAGCCACTCCTTCGTTATTTTAGCTGTGTGCTTAGGGTCATTGTCTTGTTGGAAGGTGAACCTTCGGCCCGGTCTGAGGTCCTGAGCACTCTGGAGAAGGTTTTCGTCCAGGATATCCCTGTCCTTGGCCGCATTCATCCTTCCCTCGATTGTAACCAGTCGTCCTGTCCCTGCAGCTGAAAAACCCCCCCATAGCAGGATGCTGCCACCACCATGCTTCACTGTTGGGACTGTATTGGACAGGTGATGAGCAGTGCCTGGTTTTCTCCACACATACTGCTTAGAATTAAGGCCAAAAATGTCAGGGCCACTCGGTGGCCGCTGCCTCTCCTCTGTCTTTTTCTCCTCTGCTCTCTCTATCCTGTGGGCTCTGCACCTCAGCTATGTTGCATTCCAGTAATTAGCAACTGGTTTGTCGATGCACACAGCTGGGGTGCATCCCGATGATTACCTTTTCCTCCCTATTTATACCTCGGGCAGACGCTCCGCCGGATCATTGT
>NW_018128080.1:0-20456 GCF_001952655.1 Monopterus albus | reverse complement strand
CTGACTTAAACCCAATTGAGCATCTCTGGAGAGACCTGAAAATGGCTGTCCACCAACGTTTACCATCCAACCTGACAGAACTGGAGAGGATCTGCAAGGAGGAATGGCAGAGGATCCCCAAATGCAGGTGTGAAAAACTTGTTGCATCATTCCCAAAAAGACTCATGTCTGTATTAGGTCCAAAAGGTGCTTCTACTAAATACTGAGCAAAGGGTCTGAATACTTATGACCATGTGATATTTCAGTTTTTCTTTTTTAATAAATCTGCAAAAATGTCAAAAATTCTGTGTTTTTCTGTCAATATGGGGTGCTGTGTGTACATTAATGAGGAAAAAAAATGAACTTAAATGATTTTACCATATGGCTGCAATATAACAAAGAGTGAAAAATTTAAGGGGGTCTGAATACTTTCCGTACCCACTGTATACCGTCTTTGTGTCATATACAGTATGAAACAAGAAGCACCTATTGTGCATTAATCTGTGGCTGTTAGCCTAATGGTCCCCAACAGCTATACAGTTTTCCAGCTTGAGTGACATTTGTTTAATACTACAGTGCTTTCTGGGAAATTATTTAAATAACCAGTCTTGGGGCTGAAAGCCACATACAGGTTAAGGAACTCGGTTAGGTTAGGCAGCTTGAGAGACAGACAAACACATTCCTGGTTTTGGTGTTTTCATGGAATTTGTTGACAGCTAGAAAACAGAATAATGGCAGCCTAATCCTTTGAGCAAAAACAAATGCAGAGATTAGTCCATGAGGAAAATTGTTATTATTTACAGCCCCACACTGACATCCAATCATCAAAAGGAAAATGTCCCACTTTGTGAGTTACCACTTCATCAAGGGTTTTATATGAAGGAGCAGCGCACTTCATCAGAATTATTCAGCTAAATATAAAGCTTCATTATCTTCTCTGGGGCTTCCTGTTCAATTATGATGTGGTTCCCAGATAATTACAAATGTAGTAGGCAACAGCCCCTGGATACTGACGTTCACCAGTTGAGTTCACTAAAGAGTCAGACAGGAAAAGACTGCAGACCTGAACTCAGCAGAGTGGTAGCCATATTAGAGATAATGAGTGAATGTCTGAATGCCTCGCTGGTTGAGATGACTGCTAATCATCCCCACCACACACACACACACATAAGCGCAAACATGCTGGAATTAAAAAGTGCCCTGTGCCGAGAGAGACAGCCTTTGCATTCTCATCAAAATCATCAGTCCTGTGAGCACACCAACCCCTTAGCCTGCCGTCACTTCTTCACTTCCAGCCACCCTCGTCCACCTTCATTCTCCCATTTATGACTGTCCTCTCACTTTCTATCCCTCAGTTGTAATGATCTTTTTCTCATATATCACTCCCCCCTCCCTCATTTCTCCCCAGCTTCCCTTTCCTCTGTCTCTCATTATATCCTCTCTCAGACTCCCGTTAGCTGCCTTATCCCTCTCCACATCAACAGCTCTCCTCTCTCTCATTTGGCCCTGGCCCATTGCCTATTCCTCACTCCTCTGCTCATTTATCACCTTTTTGTCTCACACTGGCCAGGATGGACACCTTACCTGATAAACAAGTAGGACCAATTAAGAAGGATGAAAATGAACAAATCAGTGAAAGAGGAGAACTCAGGAAATGGATAGATAAAAAAGGAAAAAGAAGCACTTTCAAACAGATTATCTTTGACAGGTGAGGTCTCACACAGCAGCTCCACCAGCCAGTGTTACCTAAATAAGCCAATTTGCCAAACATGTCAGTCATGAAAATAATGTCCATAGCCATCAAGTTCATATTTTAGGACTTTTTTTTTTTTTTTTACATAGTTCTTATTTTAAAACTAGTCCGCTAAAAACACTGAACAGTGGGCCAGAGACAGCAGTTTTAACTAACTCATGGAGCTACCATTATCTTAATTAGCTAGCTGGCTACATCTGATATAATCTCTAGCTAGAAATGAGAAGCCTACTTTTGTGTACCTCTTGGCTGAAGGTGAAGACCAATTGTTATTTAACTAAAAAGGAGCCACTGCTATTTAAACAAGTTACTAAGAATTTTAAGGGTAAATCTGCCACAGTTTTTATTGTAAACTGCATAATGTGAGAACTGAAAGTTTGAAAGGTGTAACCAAAGGTTTAGCAAATGTTCAGAAAACATTAAAAAGTGGCTAAAATTAAGAAAAAATCTTAACAAAGGTAAATGATAAAACAAAATCAGTAAAGAGTAACTACCACCCCTTGAAAAATCTTGACTTTGCCAGCTTATGGTGGTTTAACTTCTTACCTTTCTGCAGTGAGGTACCTGTACAGGTTTACTATAATGTAGGACACTGTGAAACATTCACCTGAAGACAGCAGTGAAAAACTGCTTAACAGCCTGGTGTTGTTACTTTTTAATTCATTCACACACCAGGCTCTCAAACCATATGCATGGGTGCAAAATAAGTGTGTCTACAGACAGATTAGGACAATGGCTGTGTAGAATGAATAAGTGACTCCAGTGTTGTGGTGATCTATTAAATTAAGCTGGTTGTAGATTCAGTAGAAACCATCTGACAGTGAGAAAGCCAATGAAAGTCTTCTCCACCAGAAGGTCAAAGGGAATAAGGCAGAAAGAGCAGACTTGTGCAGGCCTGATTTTTCAGAAGTGCAGACAGAAGTAGGGCATCATGGCCATGTGTTCTACACATCCCAGAGATGTGTAGTGACTGATATATATTGTCTGGGGAAGTTTGCGTGATCGTTTTTTTTTCTAAGCCTGCCAGAGGGACCAGGTGAAACCAGACAAAGACTCCACTCAGCACATTTGGAAATATGTCTTACCATACCACTTTCCCACTTCCTTGTCACATGTTTAGTCTCCTTCTGTCATGATAAAGAGAAGAGGATAAGGACCACAGTCTCACTGCACTGTGCAGATGTTGGCATGACAATTGAAGTCAAGATATATACAGTATTGTTCAAAATAATAGCAGTACAATGTGACTAACCAGAATAATCCAGGTTTTTAGTATATTTTTTATTGCTACATGGCAAACAAGTTACCAGTAGGTGCAGTAGATTCTCAGAAAGCAAACAAGACCCAGCATTCATGATATGCACGCTCTTAAGGCTGTGCAATTGGGCAATTAGTTGAAAGGGGTGTGTTCAAAAAAATAGCAGTGTCTGCCGTTGACTGTACAAACACAAAACTATGTTGTACAAACGTTTTTGTTTCTAGGATTTAGCAATCCTGTGAATCACTAAACTAATATTTAGTTGTATGACCACAGTTTGTTATAACTGCTTCACATCTGTGTGGCATGGAGTCAACCAACTTGTGGCACCTTTCAGCTGTTATTACACTCCATGATTCTTTAACAACATTCCACAATTCATTTACATTTCTTGGTTTTGCTTCAGAAACAGCATTTTTGATATCACCCCACAAGTTCTCGATTGGATTAAGGTCCGGGGATTGGGCTGGCCACTCCATAACATTAATTTTGTTGGTTTGGAACCAAGACTTTGCTCGTTTACTAGTGTGTTTGGGGTCATTGTCTTGTTGAAACAACCATTTCAAGGGCATGTCCTCTTCAGCATAAGGCAACATGACCTCTTCAAGTATTTTGACATATGCAAACTGATCCATGATCCCTGGTATGCGATAAATAGGCCCAACACCATAGTAGGAGAAACATGCCCATATCATGATGCTTGCACCACCATGCTTCACTGTCTTCACTGTGTACTGTGGCTTGAATTCAGAGTTTGGGGGGCGTCTCACAAACTGTCTGTGGCCCTTGGACCCAAAAAGAACAATTTTACTCTCATCAGTCCACAAAATGTTCCTCCATTTCTCTTTAGGCCAGTTGATGTGTTCTTTGGCAAATTGTAACCTCTTCTGCACGTGCCTTTTTTTTAACAGAGGGACTTTGCGGGGGATTCTTGAAAATAGATTAGCTTCACACAGACGTCTTCTAACTGTCACAGTACTTACAGGTAACTCCAGACTGTCTTTGATCATCCTGGAGCTGATCATTGGCTGGGCCTTTGCCATTCTGGTTATTCTTCGATCCATTTTGATGGTTGTCTTCCGTTTTCTTCCACGTCTCTCTGGTTTTGCTCTCCATTTTAAGGCATTGGAGATCATTTTAGCTGAACAGCCTATAATTTTTTGCACCTCTTTATAGGTTTTCCCCTCTCCAATCAACTTTTTAATCAAAGTACGCTGTTCTTCTGAACAATGTCTTGAACGACCCATTTTCCTCAGGCTTTCAAATGCATGTTCAACAAGTGCTGGCTTCATCCTTAAATAGGGGCCACCTGATTCACACCTGTTATTTCACAAAATTGATGACCTCACTGATTGAATGCCACACTGCTATTTTTTTGAACACACCCCTTTCAACTAATTGCCCAATTGCACAGCCTTAAGAGCGTGCATATCATGAATGCTGGGTCTTGTTTGCTTTCTGAGAATCTACTGCACCTACTGGTAACTTGTTTGCCATGTAGCAATAAAAAATATACTAAAAACCTGGATTATTCTGGTTAGTCACATTGTACTGCTATTATTTTGAACAATACTGTATATATATTTGTGTGTGTGTGTGTGCGCGCATATTCTTCATCTTGATTAGCTTCTGTTCTGTTAAGTGTCAGCATGTTGCATCACAGCATCACAGCTACCACACAGTATCAGTGTCATCACAGTATGTTGCATCACAGCTGCTTATCAGATGGCTGAATAGGTTAGAAAACATTCTTCCCAGTGTGAGCTTGGGGAGGCTGCCTGACCATTTTATTCCTTTTTATTAATTTTTTTTTACACTCCATTCACTGCATAATTGCCTGGCTGTGGGGGGGTGAGGAAGGTCTGAACGCTTCTCTTTATTATTATTTTTTTCATTCTTCAACTGTTTTTGCTACTTTTCTTGTGAATAATCGAGTGCAGCACTATGAATGTCTTCCAGGAGGAACTTTTTGAAATCCCCATATATAAATCCAACTGGGACATCATTCTAGGTGCTGAGCTACTTGGATGAAAAATAATGACTGAAAAATGGTGACAGAAATAGGAACAAGTGTTAATGAGACTGACACATCTGTACAACTTCTCAAAGTAAACTAACAAAAATAATTCCTAAATCCATTTTTTTATTTATGAAAAATGTTAAGCCAACTGCTACCTCAGCTTCTAAGTCAACGCAAACAGTAACAACAATAAATAAATAATATCGTGAACACAACGTCAACCTAAACAAATTAAGGGAATCAAAATGGCAACTGATTATCAAGCTAAAGATTCCCATTTTATATTTGTTTTGAAGTTGCTCTAGGATGAAACAATTAGAATTTTTTTATCTGACAATTTGAGGCAACAGATACATTATTCAAGAAATTTGACTTTTCCTTTATGCTCTTCAACATTATTGGCCGCATGCCTTTGAAAATAAGGATAACTTTTGTTGGTGACTGCTCAAACAAAAACACCTTTGATGTTCATGTCACTAAAGTGAACTTTTCTGAATCTGTCATAAAACTGGGCACATGGGGGGAGAACATCAACTGAGACATTAATCTGATGTAGTGGGTGATAAAAGTAACTGTAATCTCAATTGAACCTGAGGCGATAATTTTCCTACATTGGCCTAATTCAAGCACACACAGACACTTTAAAACACTCACTCATGCACTAAGTCCATTCTCCGGTTGGCTGTGGTCCAAACTGACACACTATGGAAAGAGGCAGAAGGCAGGTCTGGCTCACACAGCTATGCCTCTGTCTGTCTGAGGCTGCAGGAGGCAACTCAACAGCTGCTCAAGGTGAACATCCAATGAAGCATGTGTGAATAGAGTCTGGCACAGGGAGAGAGACCTAAAGCCAGACAGAGAGAGGGAAGGGAAGATGAGTTGGAGAACTAGAGGGAATACACCAACTGGGGTGTGCAGCATCAAAGCTCCAAGTTCAGTCCAGTGAAATGATACGTGTGAATGCTAACAGGGTGTCAGTTGGATGGCAAAGTCTAAATTTGAACTTCAGAATTCATTACTGCAGCAAATATGAGAGGAGTACTGACAGAATGCTATTGGGTAACCATAACCAGGAAAGGTAAAACAAGAAAGTTTCTCAACAGCTTCTGAAAACATATCACAATGGCCAAATAGCACTAGATCAGTCATCAGTCATTGCTCCGCATGGTGTCTGTGCAGGTTCTGGCAGCAAATAACACTGCAGGAAGCATCATTTTAAGTTTTGAATGAAGTGTCACCCTTGGATTTTTCCAAGTGTTTGCACATTCTCACAGTCTGACTAAAACAAGATTTAAGTAATGTTAATGTAATAAATAATTCAGTAGTGCAGGTACACCTTGAGCTTCTTGATAATCCCAGCCTTAAACCAAACTCCTGATTACTGAGTCTCCATGTGCCAACAGAAGGCTACCCTCTAGTCAGTCTTCCCTTTCATTACCCCTGGTTTGCTTGTATTGTAGACGGCCAGACAAGTGACTACTGAGACACCCGAATCATCATCCTAAGGTCCCACACATAGTAAAGAATGTGGCTGTTTACTTATGGCATATATTTGTGCTTTATGTTGAAGCAAATAACCAAGAAGCATGGATTTCAAGCAGAACAATGGAATTAGTATTTCATGATGTCTGTTTTGAACCATTTGATGTTCATGGGATAAAACCTGTTCATGAAGGCTAGCATGACTCTGCTGTTGTTCACATCTATGGTATATATACTATTTCTATGAAAATATGTCTAATTATGTATGAACAAAAAAGAAATACAATATTTTCAATGCACTCTTTTTGTCTCTTGTTATCAGTTGTGTTCATGAAGGACAAAGCCCTGAAACAATATGAGACACTGAAACGCTGCAAATGAAAAATGATATTTGCAGTATTAAAAATATTGATGCTGGTGCCAAAAGAATGAGGTGATTAATGGATAATCTGCAGAAAATTAATCAACGATTTTCATATTTTTCCAGTCTTACTACAAGCTGTTCTGCAGCTTTCACTCATAGTACATGGTTTTCACCACTCGTAGACATTCAAATTTAAATGTTTTTTTCCGAGCACTTTAAAGACATCTCCTCCACAGTGTCGCTGAGGTTCAAAGTTAATTTAGATGAAGATAATGTTACATGGTAGAAAACACTAGAACTACTAAATGGACCTTGTGATTAAACTGTTTTCTCAAAATGCTATTTCCAGTCTCTCTATGCAGCAACACCACTTTGCCCCTTTTGCTGCTTGTAAAATAGTTTTTTCATTAAGCAAAAATATATTCAGGAATACGTGCAAAGTAAGAATAATATCAGCTGATACCCATAAAGGTATTAAGGAATTAGTTTTTAGAGGCTACTTGTTCCTGCAGACCACAATCAGTTACTGACAGATGATCATCAGGAAGAAGAAGCCAGAGACAGAAGTTGCCTTTCTGTGTGCTCCCTGAAGCTTTTGTTATAAAAACACACACACATGCTGGAAACCACACTGAATACAGAACATAGACACACACAAACCTCACCATATCTCTCTGAATATTAATGAAGGGTGTGGATGGCCAAAGTTAGTCTTCAGCATGGGGGGGTGGCGGCAAGGTTATATTGCAAAGGATGTGGCCTAGGCCTTCAAACTCAAGGGTGGTCTTTCCTTTCCAAGTCTTTCTAGTATCCTCAATCTCGGCCTCCCTCTCCCTCTACACTCAGCGCTGTTATTTGAATATCCAGATGGAAGGACGATGTAAAATTAATGTCACCATTTCTCCATCCAACTGCTCCAATCCATTACCACTGGCAGTTCACATTTAGCACAAAATTTATTAGATATGTGAATTAAGAATGGCATCGATTGCAGTTGCTGTAGATTAATGTTCTGTGAAGCAAAGGTTATGGATTAGTTTGCTTAAATGTTTATTCAATGCGGAGCCGGTTTTGCTGCAGTGCTTGTCTCAGCTATACATACAGTACGTACACTGTATATATAAATCTTTATATTCATAAATACATAATAGACAGACATAAGAACACATTAACATTTCCCATAACATTTAAGTATTTCTTTAATCTTATACAGATTTCATATTCACATTTGTGTTTCTTCCCCTCTGCCTCTGCAAGGTCAGAAGGAATATTGGGATTTCTGATGAAGGTTCTTTCTTCTCTATATAATAAAAAGAAAATACATTGAGGTTTGTAGCAGACTTTAAACAGGTGAGATGAAAACAAATGTGCAAAAAAGTAGCTGAATTTTAGATAAGTGCTTCCTTTTTGAAGGTTTTCACTGGTGTGGTGTTGGCCTGAAACTTAATATTCACATTACTACATTGATTAAAAAATAAAAAATAAACCAACACAAAAAGGTAAACCATTTAAAACAGGATTGTCATACAGGGCTTGCTGGAAATGTATCTTATACGTCACTGCTTTATCAATAGACTATGGAATCACATGACCTCAATGCCCACTTTGAGTTGTTAGTCCTTTACTGTCATGTAAGTGTTTATTTATTGACAGTGACTAGATGTATCTCAACGCGTGTGCTTTCATCAAACATACAGAGAGTTAGAATGAGAGTTGGAGCTCCCTTTGAGGCAAGATTGTTCAATAATGCAGGTGGTTAAATAAGCTTCTTGGAATGATTTGTTTTTTTAAAAAAAAAAGCATCACTGAGCCACAGGCTGTTAGACGGCGAGAGGCAGACTGTGTGACGCTTAGTCGTCCCGATTCGTGTTCATACACATGGGTTGAATACAGAACGTGGCAAGAAATGTGTGTGGGAGTAGCCATGACAAGGAAGCCAGAGAGGATGGAGTCCAGTGTGTCCTTCTCTCCCGCAGTCATGTCTTTTTGCTGTTGGTTTACAGGTGCAGTCTAACACAAAGCATCCTTTGATGTTCCCCCCTCATGACAACCTGCTTCAAAACTAATATTTGCTTCGATTAACCTACACTGTGACTTTAGGACAACACCACAGAAAGAGAACAGCTTATTAGGCAGAATTTGACTTGCTGTAATATCTTGGTTTGGCAATAGAGAGTCCAAATGACTGTCTTGGTCCAAAGCTGAAGATATAACCAGCTAGATAAAGATGCTATAGAGCAGGGGTGGCCAGTTCCAGTCCTTGAGGGTCGCTGTCCTGTTTGTTTTCCAACTATTCCTGCCCGACCTGCTGCTGATTACCTGGCTCAGGTGTGTTCAGCCAGTCAGAAGCTGGAAGATACCATCTTAGATGAAAGTGGAGTGAGGAAAGATAAAGTGAATTGGAGATTTCATATAAATACAATAACTAGACTGATTTTCAGATTATACAAATAAAACAATCTTATGGAAAGCCATATGCTCACATTAACTAAGCCCTCTGATATTGTACCTAAGCAAAGATGAATTTTTCTTAAAGATGGAACAGAGCTGATTGTCCTTAAGGCCTGTTGATACACTCTATATTAAACCCTACTCATCTTCATCCATAAAAGTTATTATAAAACTATGAACATTATAACAAAATGTTATTAAGAACAGTTATTATGATGCCTTGACTACAGAAAGATAACCTGATGAACATTAAGTTTGTAAGGATGTTTGTAGCTTATTGACAGGAGGGAAGCAGTAAGGAAGATATTGCTTTGGTGTGCGGGGGCAGCGGTAACAACATCGTAAAGATGCAAAACACTCTCACAGTTCTGTACTTTTTCCTCTGTTGAGTTGCTGTAGTTTTAGTGATACCTTGTTAATTCCCAGTCAGGTTCACTGAGCCAGTCTTGAGGTGTCACCCCAATGTCCAGGACCTGGGGGTTAGTACGCGACACTGCCAGTCTGAGGAGACACAGGAAAAAAAGAAATAGATGAAGAGAAAAAAACTCAAAAAGAGAGCTCTTTTCCCTTGTCAAACAATACTGTCATAAAGTGGTATAGATAATGGATGGATGGACATGCTACTGCTGCAGTCTACTCAGACAGGGTTATCAAAAAAGGTAGAAGCAGTGGCATTTTGGACACGAGATAATGGATGGATGGACATGCTACTGGGTTATCAAAAAAGGTAGAAGCTGTGGCATTTTGGACACTGACAGAAATTCACTACTTTGCATCAGTTTTCTTTTCTGAATCCAGTCGACAATTATTCCATCTGTGAAGAATTAGACACAGGAAGCTATTTCAAAGTATTAACTACTCACCTGTATACAGAACTATTATTACTATTGGGTTTGGTGGTGACTGAATGGAATGGATTAGGGTTAAATTAATATTAATGATGACTACTACACTAAGTAAAGCTTCTAACAGTTGATAGTGGTTCTTTACCTGGAAATGAACCATAGCTATCCAGAGCACAGCTGGAGGCACAAACAACAGTAGACTGAGGACAGTTTAAAGCTCATCTGTGCCAACCAAGATGTGTGTCATGGCACTGTAATTTCAAGCCGTATGAGAATGAACTACACTATGCCAAAGGCTTTGACAAAGCAGATTTTGGTGATGGGGCTTTTTATGGTAAAGCAGCAGTAGACAGACTCAACTAGGATTAATTTTACTTGATAATAAAATTGTTCTAACATATCTCACCTGGAGAAGGCTTCATCCAAACCATCTTCTACTTCCTGGAGAAAAAGAATCTTGGCTTAATGTACGCACAAGAAATAGAAAACCAAGTGCTGTAATGGTGTTTGCACTAAAGACTCTAACAATTACATACAGACTTGTATTCTGATTTCCTCTAGCCTAGGCATGTCAACCTATGTTGGTTAACCACAAAAAGACAGATTGAGCTCAAAGAAACAGTGCAAAATGCAACTAAGAATTTAAATTCTCTAGTTTTAAAATGCTTTTTTATTTGGGACTTTTCCCAAGAACATCTAATGTGAGTCACTTGAGTCCAAATTTCAAACAGAAAATGTATAAACATTTTGGGTTAAATGGAAGAAAATTGTCATCATCACAATTGTCCTCAGCAGCAACACAGAGTCAGAGGGAGAAAGGAAAATCTTACCCAGGCAGGGTTCTTATTTGTCTCAGAGAGCCTGTGGTTATCTACTTGGTCCTCCTTTACATTCCCATTGGTCTTCACTACAACATTCACACTGTCCTCCAAGTCTAATAGGTTGTCTTTAGCAACATCTAGTTGGGAAGAGAGGGAGTGATAATCCATTACACTGAATGTAAACTCAACTAATGGCCCAGTGAGCTTTTGGGCCCACTTTGGCCCTGACTGGGATATCTTAAATCAGCAGAACAAAGGTGAAGTAATATACGTTTCTATCCATCCATCTTCTCCACCATATCTGGAGTCGGTCTGCAGTTGCAGCAGGCTAAGCAAGGTACATGTAGTCCAGACATCCCTTTTCCCAGTAGCCTGTTTCAGTTCCTCCTCAGGGAGATGGATACACTTTTTCCAAGTCTTCTATGATCAGAACAGAATCTACATTGCTCCTGTAGGATCTGAGGCTGGTCAGCTGTTTGAAGCCTCATTTCCATCATGCTAACATAGCTGGAGTACCCCTTCTGGTCCTCTTTTTCAATGATAGGAGGAACTGAGCTGGTTTGCCAGTCCAGAGGCACTGACCCTAACCTCCATGCACTACCAGGTGGTGATCAGTTGACAGCTCTGCTCCTCTATTCAGTGTCCAAAACATACGATCACAAAGTTAATCACTGATCTGAGGCATTAGGTGTTCTGGTACCCAGTACCCTAAACACCACTCTATTCTGAATATGATATTCATTATGGCCAGACCATGACTGCCACATAAGTCCAATAACAAAGCATTGTCAAGTTCAGATCAGGCAACCCTGTCCTGACAGGCTTCTCTGCTGTTGCCCACATCCCTAAGCACAACTGTGTAGAGCAGTATTATTTTCCAGGACCCCACCCAGAGACTGCAAGAAGAGTTTCTTTCCATTACCATTATGTAGACACAGAAGTTGGGTGTATCAAGATAAACAGCTGGTGGCGCTACCCTTCCAGCCAGGTGTCATTAGACAATTGTGGAAGAACAGAGCACATGATGATAAAATTAAAAGAGCACTAGTCAGACCTCAGGCAATGAAAAATGATGTAAAGATTACAATGGAAAGATGGCATTTACACTTGTTTTCTGGATTGATTTGAGAAACAGACCCATTAGCCTTGCTGTAGAGTCAGTTTTATTTTTACCTGATTCTTTCAGGCTCCCCAGGCTGTTAGAATCGGAGCTACTGCTGGCCTCTACTGTTGAACCAGACTTCACTCTTTTCTCTTTCTCTAGAAAAGAGATGTACATAGACACAACACAAGCAGATCAAGACCTGTTTACTGTAACTATACAGCACATATCACTGTCCTTGGAGCATCAAGGCTGGTTCAGTACAACACAAGCAGTCTCAGAGACTGATAAAACACCCCCTCCACAGACAGTGCTTGTGTATGTGTGTGAGGGAGTGAGTGAGTGAAGGTGAGTAGGGATGGGGTGGCTGGCTTCTGTGGTTCCTACCTTCTTTGGCCACTCGCCAGAGCTCAAGAGCTACTGTAAAGGCCTGGGCTACTGTCAAAGCCACTGCCTGAGCCTAGAGAACAGGAGAAAAATACACACTGTAACTGACCATGGCTGTAAAAAATGTTCACCATCCTCAGTGACACCATAATGTTGGCTTGATCTTCATTATCAAAAAACATTTTGGAGAGAGTCAGACAAATTTTATGAAGTGTTCCTGTTGTGCTTCCCTACCTGGCTAAACGTTTGTGGCTATGTCACTAGCTAGCCATTGACTTAATGTAGCTCTGTTGCTTTAGCTGTCTATTTGACTTCTCTGCAAATTTAAATAGCTGCTTTATCTATTGTGAAACAGAAAAACTCAGACCTAGGCCTTAGACTCCTTTTTTGTTTTTTGTTTTTCTCAGTTTTGATTAAATATGTTGTTGCCTTTGTAGGCAGAGCTGGATAATATATTTTATTCAAAAAACTGTGTATTCTTTTCAATAATCATATCATATAGCTACAGAGCTGCTCTTTTAGAGGACAACAAGTACAAACACTATCCCCATAAGCACAACAAGAGAGTAGCACAGTATTATCTAATGTTATCTTTAGAGAAAAGAAATGAATGTGGAAGTGGGTAAGACGAGAGGAAAAGTGCCCTTTTGTTTTTCTGTATAGACAGACAAGAAGATAGAAAGCTTGAGGCCCTCAGATTTCTTTGTAATGATGAAGGAGAGCTATAGTACTGTGTCAGAAAGGTGTGGAAGAGGAGTGCAGTTACATGATAAATATATCTAACAAGTTCTTCTGGCCAAACACCTTTGACCAAAAAACAAGTAGATGAACAAAAAGCAGCTGAAACATGCTGGGTGTCATAGGTTCAAACAAAACACCATCATGTTGACCAAGAGATGACTAACTAAGGTATTTAAAAGTAAAGCAAGGTCAGATTATGTACTTTATATTTATAGGTTTAAACCCCCTCAAACCACAGAGAAAGGTACAATAAATCTTGGAGTTAATGGCTCACAACAAGACGATTCTGACTGAATTTACTTACTCTTAAATTAAACAAACACGCTGATACAGCAGTCAGACAACTAACCACTTTCCTCTTGGAGCAGAGGTAAGCGTGGCACTCCAGGGTCCCATTGAGGGTGTTTTGAGCGATATAAGCAAACACTTTATTATGCAGTTTGTCCACTGTGCAGTAGGATATTCTGCATGCCAGAAGGTCATAGGTTAGACAAACAATACACAGTGTAATTAAGCAGAGCCACACGCCAGACCAGTTACACTGCAATGCTCCCACTGGCTTACAGGTAGCAGTTTTGTATGTTTAACAACAGTTGAATGCCTCTTGTGTGCAAAACCTACTATACGCTGGTCTGCACATACCTGTGTATGGAGACATTTTCCAGGAGTTTGTTATTCAAGCTGTCGTACAGGACTATTCCCTGAGGGGAAACCTTGAGAGCAACCTTCTGAGGCTTTTTCCCACTGGCTTTAGCCTGTTAGAAGGACAATTGCAAAAGAAAAAAAAAAAAGATGATAAGGTTTGCTCAGTATCATGTAAAGACTTAGGGGGGTTATGGTGTAGCCATAACTAACTTGACCTCCTCAAATATATGGCTTCCGGCTGTAGACACTGTTGACATTGGAGATAGCACTAAGCAAACGGAGGAAAGACTCAAACGTCCTGTTCTTTCAGTAACAAACATCTAGCAACAGCGTTTCCACTACAAACCTCTTCACAATCACCACTCTATGAATGAATGAATGAATGTGGTAATGCAGAATGTAAAATACATGCATGTAGCATTGCAGTGGTGCTCAACTAGGAACAGTATCATCACTGCTCACACTGTAGTATAGTCTGCTGGCCACGACATGAGCGCTCACACTAGATGTTTCAACAGTTTACACGAGCAGGTTTGTTCACTGACAACTTCAATAAACTTGGGGTGAACCAAAAGAAAAACAGGACGATAACTTGGGGTGAACCAAAAGAAAAACAGCACGATGTTTTAGCAGTTTTACTTTGTACAGCTGATGAACAGTGGTAATCTGCTGTCAGTAGCTACTGCTTTCCTGCTGTTGCCGTCATTCACGACACCATTCTGATGTCAGTGTGGTGCTTCCAGAACTCGATTAGCCTCATCCAAAGACATTAGCCCATCTAAATATATTATGGTCTCAATTCAGTTGATTCTGTACACAAAATGTGATATCTCATCTGTGCCATATGTTATGCTGTTGTCTTTGTACTCACACAAGTCAAAGTGTTTATTTGTCATATGCACAGTTAGGAAACGTGTTTCCCTGTACCATGAAATTCTTACTTTGCCGTCCACATGAATGCCACAAAATACAAATGAAATATAAAATAGATAAATAAGTAACACTAAATCTAAGGCACTTTAACCAGCAAATACAGCAATATAATAAAAATAAGCACACTGAACTAACTTCAGACTGTGGACCTGCAAGAAAGACGACCAGATTTTTTACATGCTAAATCAGTGGTCATTCTAATCCTGAGTTGATGGTAAAGAAAAATATCCAGTCAGCTGTTAGGGAAAACTCTAAAACAGCTTAAAAACCATTGGATAGTGACTGTCACCGATTTTGGTGAGGCATCATGTCGTGTGCAGAGAATCAAAGCATGTGGCGAGCTTTCAATGAAAGCTATATACACTGTGAGTAATGATATATTGCCCTTGTTTCTCCAGCTCTCACCGTGGCCACAATCCTCTTGACAGCAGCAGCTGACAGGTCCTCTCCCTTGGGCTGGTCCACTAGTGTCATGCCGAGATGACGCAGGTTAAAGAGGATGCCCTCCAAGATGGTCTCCCTTGTGTCAGTCCAGTTTTCTGGAAGCTCTACAGAGAGAGAGAGAGAGAGAGAGAGAGGAAAACCATTTTCAGGGAAAGTGGGTAAATACATTGATCAATAGTAATCACATTCTTGTTGTACCCATTCATCAAGTTAAAACATCACATATTTGTTGGTTACAACTTCTCTAATGCCAGATTTGCCAGCTTTCCTCCATTTCATGTTCCAAGACAAATAACGTTAGTCATGAGAACATTTAAAGAGTTTCAGAAAAACAGATCAGGTGAAATGTAAACAGCCTATGTTGAACTTAAAGTCAAATCATTTCATTTGATCTCTTGCTGAAGCAGAAAGGCAAAATAGGGTATCTTGGTCAGAAACACTGCTGAAGTTAAGTAAATATTTCAACTCCGACACAAGTTCAACAATAAAAAGGCAAAGAGTTTGGAGGAACTACAGTATACATGAACTCTGACATAAGAGAAAAGTGTGATCCTTTCTGAAAGTGCTGCACATATCTAAATATCTCTCCCAAACTAGGCCACAAGTCCTTCTGGAAAGTACAGTAGACTCTTTTGTGTTAACGTTTAAAGAAATTAAATGATAACACACTGAGATGTTCACCAGAAAGAATGAGGAGTGCCAAAACTGTGACTGCTGCTACATCCGTGCAATTTCTTATCAGGTTTTGTCTGGTGCCGAGCGGCCCTGACCCTGTGGCTGTGTTTACAAAGCTGTCCTCAAAGAACAAAAGGAGGGGAGATGAGTCAGTTAAGGCACAGAATCATCACTCATCTAGAAAGGCATCCCCCAAGCAGTTACCTCCTCTGAGATGTAGTGGGTACCACATGTGCACGCACATTATAAATGAACAGAGGGCTTTGGCTTTGGCAAGTCAGACTGACAAGCAGCATTTTAAACTGCTGACAGGGACACTGCTGGATTGAAGCTGCAGAAAAATTTTAGCCAGAGTTCATTTTACTGAAGTCTGATCAATTTCACACCAAAAACCTTTAACATTTGCAAAAAAAATAAAAATAAATGAATAAAAGGTACTGTACATCAGAACTTAGACTGTGCAGCCAAGCTAGTAGCTCTGTGAGCTGTACTACAGTGGTGCTCTGGGCTTCATGCTCACAGAACTGACCTATACACAAAGTACAACTGACGCTATTTATATTTTTCACCTGGCAAAGCAGCTACAGTATATGAAAAAAACATCAGGGTGCCATCAAAATTGTTAAAGTTCATCCTGAGGTGTACCACATTTCATGACAATCTAGCAGCTCCATTTAAATGATGACCGTGAACCTAATGGTGTGCTAGAGGATAAGTCAGCAGAATCAACAAAATCATTAGAACTGATCATAGGTACCGTGAATTAATGAATTTGTACTAAGATTTTGGAACTCCATCTAATAGCTGATATATTTTACTGACAAAGTGAAAATTTGACCATCTTGTAGCCCTAAAGTCAGAGGATCACCACACTCATTAGGCTTCATCGTTTGGAGATCATAAATGTCTGTACAAAATTCCATGAAAGTGCAGCCACAAGCTGTACACATATTTCAGTCTGGCCTAAAGCAGATAGGCCCCAACAGAACCAATCTGAGACCAGTTGTGGCACTCACAAACATGGTGTTTTAGGAAATGGTTTTCATGGATGAACATCCCAAAAATGGAACACTTTGCCAAGTCCTCATGTGCCTGTGAAAGATGTAAAAAGATGTAAAATTACAAGTTAATACCATGAGGAGTGAAACCAGAGATTGTTTGAAATAACCTGTAGTGATGTTAGTGGCTCACACTTAGGCTTGCCTACTGGCTTTCATTATGGCTGCAAGCAGTGATTTGGCAGAGCACTTGTTATTATGAAAGATGATGAATTATTGGGTCTACATATCTCCTGCAAACATTTTACACCACATGGGCCAGTGGGTCAGCACCGGTGAGGAATGTGTGTCCAGCAGCCTAAAGAGGACCCTGTAATCTATAGAGGAATGCACCACTTCTATAACAAGTGGGTCAGTAGCTACACACTTGCAAATTTTAATCATAGTGAAAGCTCAGTTAAAGCCAAAGTGGCTCAGGCAAACATGCCGGTAGTTTAAAAAAATCTGAAAAATCTCATTACATTTAAAAAGCCCTGTTTTAAAGCCTTTGGAATACATCAAAAAAGTTCAAATTCAGCATGTACAGTAAATGTTCAGTTGTGATTTTCACTTGTTTCAGAATCATTTCCTTCTGTTCAACAATGACAGCATTAGTATAACCTGAAAAAAGGTGCAAAGCTCTCCACACTTGTATTATACATATTGGTACCATACTGTGTGTTGTTTACTGTGGAGCAAATAAATAGGACACTTTATAAAACATTATCAATTTTACTTACTGGTCATGAACTGTAAGAACTGTTGATGGAACTGTCATTTGAATAGATTACAGTCATGCTGGACTACCTAACCACAGTCACTGATAAGTGTGCAGAAGTAACACTTGGCCCTCATCCAGAAATGTTCTGTCAAGTATGTCTGCATGTACCGGTAAAAGTGTATCTCAAATTGAAAATTCCTGAAGCATTGCTGTTTAGCCAGGTGAGATACTAAAGTTACATGTAGTAATGGGGAGTATGTGTGATTTACCCTGCATTTTTTAATAACCTTATGCTATATAATGACCATTCTGGTGGAATCTGAAATAGACCAGCTTGACATTAAGCCAATGGGGCCCATGCACTGGATGGCATGCAGCATTCCTGGACTTTCCTCTTGGTTACATGGAGGGGAGCTCTCCTCCCAGAACTTGACACTCAGTATCAAGGAAGATTTAGCTACAAAGTGGTCCTTAAGTGCTACAATAGGACCTTAAAGAGCCCATGGCATGCTTTTCCTTGTTTTTTTAACTTACCTACAATGTTAAAATGGTGAATTACCATGTTAGATGTGACCTAAAGCTAAAAAAATGAGGTGTACTTATGTTCTAGTATTTCTGTGCAGAAGCAACTCGCTTTATACACGTCTCTCAAACTCTTGCTCTCAGGACTTTTTTTCTAACAAAATAATGTATTAGGTGATAGTTTAAGGATTTCCTTGAGTGGTCATAATCTTCAGGCCATTGCACCTTCATGTGAGCTTGTCTGACATCCACCAGTGCCTCCACCAATTTGGCGATTTTTTTTTTTATTTTGCCTTGTTTGTTATGGGTATTTTCTATAAAGCTTATTAAAAAAAACACATCCACAGTGCCATTGTAAAAGTGGAATTTGTCACTGAGCCTGGTTTTGTCGATATATTTTACCTCTTGCTGCCTGCACTGTGACTAGCGGATGTAGAAGAAAATACAGGGCCTGAGGTTACTGCATGTCTGGGAATGTTCCTGTACAGGGGTTTTACCTGACCGGGTCTAACCTAGCCCGGTTCAACCCTACAAGCAGCCAGCCTGTGAAGTCCCAGTGGCGGTTAGTGATCAGCTGATCAATGCTGGATTCCCCCCGAGCACAGTACCCATTTGTTTTGACTGCTTGATGCCAGTGTGTCTGCTGCATGTGATGTGTTGCTGGTTAACGAGCAGATTAAGAACCAATGATGTTATTATCAGTGCTACCCTACCTGTTGGAATTTTAGGACTTTGGCACTGTATGTGGTCGTGCAGGGGAAAACACAACGACTACCAGTTGGATGTAACAACCTTAGAGCTTCTAGTAAGGGAGTGATGTTTCCACTACTTGGTGGGACCTAAGGGTAAGTAAAAAAAAAAAAAAAACATGTTTTTTTAAAAGCTTTTTTTGCATGTATGTTAATGCCTTGTTTCTGTAACGTTAGAGAGAATTGGTGTAAGGCTGGAGAAGTTACTATGTCTGCATTATGCCAGTTCAAATATGGGGTTTCTCAATTACCCACTTTGTTTAGTGTTACACATGTCTTTTCATTGGTACATATACCGATGTTTACTTATCTATGGAGGAGAAATTCAAATTAATTGATGCTGTTGCGGTATGTTGTGCAGTCCACTTGCAACACAACACCAGCAACGGAAGGTGTGCGTGTTCACGAACTATCCTCTCGTTTTTAGGAAGAGGCTCTTTGGGTTTATCATTCTGAAATATTTACAGACTATTTGGAGTTTTTAGGGGTGCCAGACTAATCTAGAAATACTCAAGATTAAACATTAAATGGCTGGAAATGAGCAAAATGAGCATGCCATGGGGCCTTTAAAGATTCATGTTAATGTTGCAGTGTGGGCAGTCTCCTCACCTACTTAAAGGCCTTTGAGCAAGACACAAAAATCACTCTAAGGTCTAGTTTTGACCCTGACCTCTGCATGCCCTTTGTAATTGGAAAGAGGGAAGTGTTTTACAGGATTGGTATTCTCTACAACTCCATAATACTGTTGCAGTGAATTAAAAAAACAAGGTATTAAAGATTGTTATTGTACCAGCAATACAAGTACAATATAAAATATTGTTCTTACGGCCTCTTCTAAGAAAGCAGGCCAGTGAGAATGAGCGCAAAGGGTCATTTCGCCTGGTTTCAAAACAATAGGATAAACTACGTTGTAAACAAAGGCAATGCTACAGACACCAGGATAAAACAGCAGCTTATTCCCCCCAGAATAGAAGGAAACGTAGAAACGATCGCTTCCTATAATAGTTTTTGTTAGTGTACTTTAGTCCCTTTGTCAAACAAAATGAGATGTAACTAGAGTTAGATAAAAAGACAAACTTTCTAACTTTGGTGACACTGTTGGTTAACATTAATGTGTATGTTTTGCTTAAAAAAGGCTAAGAGAGCTATAGAGGAGAGTTGCTTACAGATTATTTACTGATAACCCATGTTTTTTATGGAAGCCAGTTTCTGCCAGTACAAAAAATTTTTTTTGATCTACAAAGTCATAATTATGAGATAAAAAGTCGAAATTTCAACTTACTAAGTCAAACTTATGAGATAAAAAGTCGAAATTTCAACTTACTAAGTCAAACTTATGAGATAAAAAGTCGAAATTTCAACTTACTAAGTCAAACTTATGAGATAAAAAGTCGAAATTTCAACTTACTAAGTCAAACTTATGAGATAAAAAGTCGAAATTTCAACTTACTAAGTCAAACTTATGAGATAAAAAGTCGAAATTTCAACTTACTAAGTCAAACTTATGAGATAAAAAGTCAAAATTTT